>NW_026600374.1:0-328185 GCF_029448725.1 Salvelinus fontinalis
CAAAAAAATAAAAATAAAATACAAGATCTTATTGACTAAAATGATATAGTACTGCTGGCTGGTGAAGTAGCCTGGCTAGCAGTGGCTACGTTGTTGAAAGTGAAGCTGGCTAGGTAACCTCGACAATTTCACTAAATTTCTCTAAACTACACAATTATCATGGATACAAGGACAGCAAAGACAACTAGCTAACACTACGCTAATCAAGTCGTTCCGTTGTAATGTAAGTTTCTACAGTGCTGCTATTCGGTAGAAGTTGGCTAGCTAGCAGTGTTGGCTAGGTAGGAGGACGGCAGCGCGGCAGGCGAAAAATAGCTGGCTAGCTAACCGATAATTACTCAAAGCTACACAGTTATCTTAGATAAAAAGATAGCAAAGAAAACTATGTAGCTAGCTAACACTACACAAGTCAAGTCGTTCCGTTGTAATGTAATCGTTTCTACAGTGCTGCTAATCGGTGGCTAGTCAAGTCGTTCCGTTGTAATGTAATCGTTTCTACAGTGCTGCTAATCGGTGGCTAGCTGGCTAGCTAGCAGGATTGACTACGTTACGTTACGTTACGTTAGGGCGAGAATACCTGGCTAGCGAACCTTGATAACTACACAATTATCACCGATACAAAGACGGCTATGTAGCCAGCTAAGTAGCTAGCTAAGATCGAACAAATACAAATCAAAGATAGCAAAGACAACTGTGTAGTCAGCCAACACTACACTGATCAAGTCGTTCCGTTGTAATGCACTCGTTTCTACAATGCTGCTATTCGGTGGCAAGCTGGCTAGCTAGCAGTGTTGGCTACGTTGCGTTACGTTAGGGCGAAAATAGCTGGCTGGCGAACCTCAATAACTACACAATTATGTTTGATGCAAAGACGGCTATGTAGCTAGCTAAGATCAAACAAATCAAACCGTTGTACTGTAGTGAAAATGAAAATCAGACCGTTGTACTATAATGAAATGTAATGAAAAGTTTATACTACTATTCGGTAGACGGTGGACGTTTGCTGGCTGCTGGGCAGATAGCAGTGTGGACTACGATAGACGACGGAATACGATAATTACGCAATTATCTTTTATACACAGACGGCTAAGTAGCTAGCTAAGAAGAAATTGCTAAGGTTAGACAAATTAAACCGTTGTACTATAATGAAATGTAATGAAAATGAAATGAAAAGTTATACTACCTGCAGAGCGAATGCAAATGCGACCGCTCGCTCCAAACCGGATGTAATTTTAGAGCTTAGATTAGAGCCATAAGGGAGACTAGACATCTACCACCCCACTACCACTATAAAATTAGAGCCATAAGGGAGACTAGACATCTGCCACCCCTCTACCACTATCAGATTAGAGCCATAAGGGAGACTAGACATCTACCACCCCACTACCACTATCAGATTAGAGCCATAAGGGAGACTAGACATCTACCAACCCACTATCAGATTAGAGCCATAAGGGAGACTAGACATCTAACACCCCACTGCCACTACCAGATTAGAGCCAAGGGAGACTAGACATCTACAACCCCACTACCAGTATCCGATTAGAGCCATAAGGGAGACTAGACATCTACCACCCCACTACCACTATCAAATTAGAGCCATAAGGGAGACTAGACATCTACCACCCCACTACCACAATCAGATTAGAGCCATAAGGGAGACTAGACATCTGCCACCCCACTATCAGATTAGAGCCATAAGTGAGACTAGACATCTACCAACCCACTACCACTATCAGATTAGAGCCATAAGGGAGACTAGACATCTACCACCCCACTACCACTATCAGATTAGAGCCATAAGGGAGACTAGACATCTACCACCCCAATACAACTATCAAATTAGAGCCATAAGGGAGACTAGACATCTACCCCCCCACTACCACTATCAGATTAGAACCATAAGGGAGACTAGACATCTGCCACCCCAATATCAGATTAGAGCCATAAGGGAGACTAGACATCTACCAACCCACTACCACTATCAAATTAGAGCCATAAGGGAGACTAGACATCTACCACCCCACTACCACTATCAAATTAGAGCCATAAGGGAGCCTAGACATCTACCAACCCACTATCAGATTAGAGCCAAAAGGGAGACTAGACATCTACAACCCCACTACCACTATCAGATTAGAGCCATAAGGGAGACTAGACATCTACCACCCCACTACCACTATCAAATTAGAGCCATAAGGGAGACTAGACATCTACCACCCCACTACCACTATCAGATTAGAGCCATAAGGGAGACTAGACATCTACCAACCCACTACCACTATCAGATTAGAGCCATAAGGGAGATTAGACATCTACCACCCCACTACCACTATCAAATTAGAGCCATAAGGGAGACTAGACATCTGCCACCCCTCTACCACTATCAGATTAGAGCCATAAGGGAGACTAGACATCTACCACCCCACCACCACTATCAGATTAGAGCCATAAGGGAGACTAGACATCTACCACCCCACTACCACTATCAAATTAGAGCCATAAGGGAGACTAGACATTTACCACCCCACTACCACTATCAGATTAGAGCCATAAGGGAGTCTAGACATCTACCAACCCACTATCAAATTAGAGCCATAAGGGAGACTAGACATCTACCAAACCCACTATCAGATTAGAGCCATAAGGGAGACTAGACATCTACCCCCCCACTACCACTATCAAATTAGAGCCATAAGGGAGACTAGACATCTACAACCCCAATACCACTACCAGATTAGAGCCATAAGGGAGACTAGACATCTACCACCCCCCTACCACTATCAGATTAGAGCCATAAGGGAGACTAGACATCTATCACCCCACTACCACTATCAAATTAGAGCCATAAGGGAGACTAGACATCTACCACCCCACTACCACTATCAGATTAGAGCCATAAGGGAGACTAGACATCTACCACCCCACTGCCACTATTAGATTAGAGCCGTAAGGGAGACTAGACATCTACCACCCCACTACCACTACCAGATTAGAGCCATAAGGGAGACTAGACATCTACCAACCCACTACCACTATCAGATTAGAGCCATAAGGGAGACTAGACATCTACCAACCCACTATCAGATTAGAGCCATAAGGGAGTCTAGACATCTACATCCCCACTACCACTATCAGATTAGAGCCATAAGGGAGACTAGACATCTACCACCCCACTGCCACTATTAGATTAGAGCCGTAAGGGAGACTAGACATCTACCAACACACTACCACTATCAAATTAGAGCCATAAGGGAGACTAGACATCTACCACCCCACTACCACTATCAAATTAGAGCCATAAGGGAGACTAGACATCTACCACCCCACTACCACTATCAAATTAGAGCCATAAGGGAGCCTAGACATCTACCAACCCACTATCAGATTAGAGCCATAAGGGAGACTAGACATCTACCACCCCACTACCACTATCAAATTAGAGCCATAAGGGAGACTAGACATCTACCACCCCACTACCACTATCAGATTAGAGCCATAAGGGAGACTAGACATCTACAACCCCACTACCACTATCCGATTAGAGCCATAAGGGAGACTAGACATCTACCACCCCACTACCACTATCAAATTAGAGCCATAAGGGAGACTAGACATCTACCACCCCACTACCACTATCAGATTAGAGCCATAAGGGAGACTAGACATCTGCCACCCCACTATCAGATTAGAGCCATAAGTGAGACTAGACATCTACCAACCCACTACCACTATCAGATTAGAGCCATAAGGGAGACTAGACATCTACCACCCCACTACCACTATCAGATTAGAGCCATAAGGGAGACTAGACATCTACCACCCCAATACAACTATCAAATTAGAGCCATAAGGGAGACTAGACATCTACCCCCCCACTACCACTATCAGATTAGAACCATAAGGGAGACTAGACATCTGCCACCCCAATATCAGATTAGAGCCATAAGGGAGACTAGACATCTACCAACCCACTACCACTATAAAATTAGAGCCATAAGGGAGACTAGACATCTACCACCCCACTACCACTATCAAATTAGAGCCATAAGGGAGCCTAGACATCTACCAACCCACTATCAGATTAGAGCCAAAAGGGAGACTAGACATCTACAACCCCACTCCCACTATCAGATTAGAGCCATAAGGGAGACTAGACATCTACCACCCCACTACCACTATAAAATTAGAGCCATAAGGGAGACTAGACATCTACCACCCCACTACCACTATCAGATTAGAGCCATAAGGGAGACTAGACATCTACCAACCCACTACCACTATCAGATTAGAGCCATAAGGGAGACTAGACATCTACCACCCCACTACCACTATCAAATTAGAGCCATAAGGGAGACTAGACATCTGCCACCCCTCTACCACTATCAGATTAGAGCCATAAGGGAGACTAGACATCTACCACCCCACCACCACTATCAGATTAGAGCCATAAGGGAGACTAGACATCTACCACCCCACTACCACTATCAAATTAGAGCCATAAGGGAGACTAGACATTTACCACCCCACTACCACTATCAGATTAGAGCCATAAGGGAGTCTAGACATCTACCAACCCACTATCAGATTAGAGCCATAAGGGAGACTAGACATCTACAACCCCTCTACCACTATCAGATTAGAGCCATAAGGGAGACTAGACATCTACCCCCCCACTACCACTATCAAATTAGAGCCATAAGGGAGACTAGACATCTAGAACCCCAATACCACTACCAGATTAGAGCCATAAGGGAGACTAGACATCTACCACCCCCCTACCACTATCAGATTAGAGCCATAAGGGAGACTAGACATCTACCACCCCACTACCACTATCAAATTAGAGCCATAAGGGAGACTAGACATCTACCACCCCACTACCACTATCAGATTAGAGCCATAAGGGAGACTAGACATCTACCACCCCACTGCCACTATTAGATTAGAGCCGTAAGGGAGACTAGACATCTACCACCCCACTACCACTACCAGATTAGAGCCATAAGGGAGACTAGACATCTACCAACCCACTACCACTATCAGATTAGAGCCATAAGGGAGACTAGACATCTACCAACCCACTATCAGATTAGAGCCATAAGGGAGTCTAGACATCTACATCCCCACTACCACTATCAGATTAGAGCCATAAGGGAGACTAGACATCTACCACCCCACTACCACTATCAGATTAGAGCCATAAGGGAGACTAGACATCTACCACCCCACTGCCACTATTAGATTAGAGCCGTAAGGGAGACTAGACATCTACCAACACACTACCACTATCAAATTAGAGCCATAAGGGAGACTAGACATCTACCACCCCACTACCACTATCAAATTAGAGCCATAAGGGAGACTAGACATCTACCACCCACTACCACTATCAAATTAGAGCCATAAGGGAGCCTAGACATCTACCAACCCACTATCAGATTAGAGCCATAAGGGAGACTAGACATCTACCACCCCACTACCACTATCAAATTAGAGCCATAAGGGAGACTAGACATCTACCACCCCACTACCACTATCAGATTAGAGCCATAAGGGAGACTAGACATCTACCAACCCACTACCACTATCAGATTAGAGCCATACGGGAGACTAGACATCTACCACCCCACTACCACTATAAAATTAGAGCCATAAGGGAGACTAGACATCTACCACCCCACTACCACTATTAGATTAGAGCCATAAGGGAGAATAGACATCTACCACCCCACTACCACTACCAGATTAGAGCCATAAGGGAGACTAGACATCTACCAACCCACTACCACTATCAGATTAGAGCCATAAGGGAGACTAGACATCTACATCCCCACTACCACTATCAGATTAGAGCCATAAGGGAGACTAGACATCTACCACCCCACTACCACTATCAAATTAGAGCCATATGGGAGACTAGACATCTACCACCCCACTACCACTATCAGATTAGAGCCATAAGGGAGACTAGACATCTACCAACCCACTACCACTATCAGATTAGAGCCATAAGGGAGACTAGACATCTACCAACCCACTATCAGATTAGAGCCATAAGGGAGACTAGACATCTAACACCCCACTGCCACTACCAGATTAGAGCCATAAGGGAGACTAGACATCTACAACCCCACTACCACTCTCCGATTAGAGCCATAAGGGAGACTAGACATCTACCACCCCACTACCACTATCAAATTAGAGCCATAAGGGAGACTAGACATCTACCACCCCACTACCACTATCAGATTAGAGCCATAAGGGAGACTAGACATCTGCCACCCCACTATCAGATTAGAGCCATAAGTGAGACTAGACATCTACCAACCCACTACCACTATCAGATTAGAGCCATAAGGGAGACTAGACATCTACCACCCCACTACCACTATCAGATTAGAGCCATAAGGGAGACTAGACACCAACACCCCAATACAACTATCAAATTAGAGCCATAAGGGAGACTAGACATCTACGACCCCACTACCACTATCAAATTAGAGCCATAAGGGAGCCTAGACATCTACCAACCCACTATCAGATTAGAGCCAAAAGGGAGACTAGACATCTACAACCCCACTACCACTATCAGATTAGAGCCATAAGGGAGACTAGACATCTACCACCCCACTACCACTATCAAATTAGAGCCATAAGGGAGACTAGACATCTAACACCCCACTACCACTATCAGATTAGAGCCATAAGGGAGACTAGACATCTACCAACCCACTACCACTATCAGATTAGAGCCATAAGGGAGACTAGACATCTACCACCCCACTACCACTATCAAATTAGAGCCATAAGGGAGACTAGACATCTGCCACCCCTCTACCACTATCAGATTAGAGCCATAAGGGAGACTAGACATCTACCACCCCACCACCACTATCAGATTAGAGCCATAAGGGAGACTAGACATCTACCACCCCACTACCACTATCAAATTAGAGCCATAAGGGAGACTAGACATTTACCACCCCACTACCACTATCAGATTAGAGCCATAAGGGAGTCTAGACATCTACCAACCCACTATCAGATTAGAGCCATAAGGGAGACTAGACATCTACAACCCCTCTACCACTATCAGATTAGAGCCATAAGGGAGACTAGACATCTACCCACCCACTACCACTATCAAATTAGAGCCATAAGGGAGACTAGACATCTACAACCCCAATACCACTATCAGATTAGAGCCATAAGGGAGACTAGACATCTACCACCCCACTACCACTATCAAATTAGAGCCATAAAGGAAGCTAGACATCTACAACCCCAACTACCACTATCAAATTAGAGCCATAAGGGAGACTAGACATCTACCACCCCACTACCACTATCAGATTAGAGCCATAAGGGAGTCTAGACATCTACCAACCCACTATCAGATTAGAGCCATAAGGGAGACTAGACATCTACAACCCCACTACCACTATCAGATTAGAGCCATAAGGGAGACTAGACATCTACCACCCCACTACCACTATCAAATTAGAGCCATAAGGGAGACTAGACATCTACAACCCCACTACCACTATCCGATTAGAGCCATAAGGGAGACTAGACATATACCACCCCACTACCACTATCAAATTAGAGCCATAAGGGAGACTAGACATCTACCAACCCACTACCACTATCAGATTAGAGCCATAAGGGAGACTAGACATCTGCCACCCCACTATCAGATTAGAGCCATAAGGGAGACTAGACATCTACCAACCCACTACCACTATCAGATTAGAGCCATAAGGGAGACTAGACATCTACCACCCCACTACCACTATCAGATTAGAGCCATAAGGGAGACTAGACATCTACCACCCAACTACAACTATCAAATTAGAGCCATAAGGGAGACTAGACATCTACCACCCCACTACCACTATCAGATTAGAGCCATAAGGGAGACTAGACATCTGCCACCCCAATATCAGATTAGAGCCATAAGGGAGACTAGACATTTACCACCCCACTACCACTATCAAATTAGAGCCATAAGGGAGCCTAGACATCTACCAACCCACCATCAGATTAGAGCCATAAGGGAGACTAGACATCTACCACCCCACTACCACTATCAAATTAGAGCCATAAGGGAGACTAGACATCTGCCACCCCTCTACCACTATCAGATTAGAGCCATAAGGGAGACTAGACATCTACCACCCCACTACCACTATCAGATTAGAGTCATAAGGGAGACTAGACATCTACCACCCCACTACCACTATCAAATTAGAGCCATAAGGTAGACTAGACATCTACCACCCCACTACCAATATCAGATTAGAGCCATAAGGGAGACTAGACATCTACCAACCCACTACCACTATCAGATTAGAGCCATAAGGGAGACTAGACATCTGCCACCCCTCTACCACTATCAGATTAGAGCCATAAGGGAGACTAGACGTCTACCACCCCACTACCACTATCAGATTAGAGCCATAAGGGAGACTAGACATCTACCACCCCACTACCACTATCGAATTAGAGCCATAAGGGAGACTAGACATCTACCACCCCACTACCACTATCAGATTAGAGCCATAAGGGAGACTAGACATCTGCCACCCCACTATCAGATTAGAGCCATAAGGGAGACTAGACATCTACCAACCCACTATCAGATTAGAGCCATAAGGGAGACTAGACATCTACCACCCCACTACCACTATCAGATTAGAGCCATAAGGGAGACTAGACATCTACCAACCCACTACCACTATCAGATTAGAGCCATACGGGAGACTAGACATCTACCACCCCACTACCACTATAAAATTAGAGCCATAAGGGAGACTAGACATCTACCACCCCACTACCACTATTAGATTAGAGCCATAAGGGAGAATAGACATCTACCACCCCACTACCACTACCAGATTAGAGCCATAAGGGAGACTAGACATCTACCAACCCACTACCACTATCAGATTAGAGCCATAAGGGAGACTAGACATCTACATCCCCACTACCACTATCAGATTAGAGCCATAAGGGAGACTAGACATCTACCACCCCACTACCACTATCAAATTAGAGCCATATGGGAGACTAGACATCTACCACCCCACTACCACTATCAGATTAGAGCCATAAGGGAGACTAGACATCTACCAACCCACTACCACTATCAGATTAGAGCCATAAGGGAGACTAGACATCTACCAACCCACTATCAGATTAGAGCCATAAGGGAGACTAGACATCTAACACCCCACTGCCACTACCAGATTAGAGCCATAAGGGAGACTAGACATCTACAACCCCACTACCACTCTCCGATTAGAGCCATAAGGGAGACTAGACATCTACCACCCCACTACCACTATCAAATTAGAGCCATAAGGGAGACTAGACATCTACCACCCCACTACCACTATCAGATTAGAGCCATAAGGGAGACTAGACATCTGCCACCCCACTATCAGATTAGAGCCATAAGTGAGACTAGACATCTACCAACCCACTACCACTATCAGATTAGAGCCATAAGGGAGACTAGACATCTACCACCCCACTACCACTATCAGATTAGAGCCATAAGGGAAACTAGACAGCAACACCCCAATACAACTATCAAATTAGAGCCATAAGGGAGACTAGACATCTACGACCCCACTACCACTATCAGATTAGAACCATAAGGGAGACTAGACATCTGCCACCCCAATATCAGATTAGAGCCATAAGGGAGTCTAGACATCTACCAACCCACTACCACTATCAAATTAGAGCCATAAGGGAGACTAGACATCTACCACCCCACTACCACTATCAAATTAGAGCCATAAGGGAGCCTAGACATCTACCAACCCACTATCAGATTAGAGCCAAAAGGGAGACTAGACATCTACAACCCCACTACCACTATCAGATTAGAGCCATAAGGGAGACTAGACATCTACCACCCCACCACCACTATCAGATTAGAGCCATAAGGGAGACTAGACATCTACCACCCCACTACCACTATCAAATTAGAGCCATAAGGGAGACTAGACATTTACCACCCCACTACCACTATCAGATTAGAGCCATAAGGGAGTCTAGACATCTACCAACCCACTATCAGATTAGAGCCATAAGGGAGACTAGACATCTACAACCCCTCTACCACTATCAGATTAGAGCCATAAGGGAGACTAGACATCTACCCACCCACTACCACTATCAAATTAGAGCCATAAGGGAGACTAGACATCTACAACCCCAATACCACTATCAGATTAGAGCCATAAGGGAGACTAGACATCTACCACCCCACTACCACTATCAAATTAGAGCCATAAAGGAAGCTAGACATCTACAACCCCAACTACCACTATCAAATTAGAGCCATAAGGGAGACTAGACATCTACCACCCCACTACCACTATCAGATTAGAGCCATAAGGGAGTCTAGACATCTACCAACCCACTATCAGATTAGAGCCATAAGGGAGACTAGACATCTACAACCCCACTACCACTATCAGATTAGAGCCATAAGGGAGACTAGACATCTACCACCCCACTACCACTATCAAATTAGAGCCATAAGGGAGACTAGACATCTACAACCCCACTACCACTATCCGATTAGAGCCATAAGGGAGACTAGACATCTACCACCCCACTACCACTATCAAATTAGAGCCATAAGGGAGACTAGACATCTACCAACCCACTACCACTATCAGATTAGAGCCATAAGGGAGACTAGACATCTGCCACCCCACTATCAGATTAGAGCCATAAGGGAGACTAGACATCTACCAACCCACTACCACTATCAGATTAGAGCCATAAGGGAGACTAGACATCTACCAACCCACTACCACTATCAGATTAGAGCCATAAGGGAGACTAGACATCTACCACCCCACTACAACTATCAAATTAGAGCCATAAGGGAGACTAGACATCTACCACCCCACTACCACTATCAGATTAGAGCCATAAGGGAGACTAGACATCTGCCACCCCAATATCAGATTAGAGCCATAAGGGAGACTAGACATTTACCACCCCACTACCACTATCAAATTAGAGCCATAAGGGAGCCTAGACATCTACCAACCCACCATCAGATTAGAGCCATAAGGGAGACTAGACATCTACCACCCCACTACCACTATCAAATTAGAGCCATAAGGGAGACTAGACATCTGCCACCCCTCTACCACTATCAGATTAGAGCCATAAGGGAGACTAGACATCTACCACACCACTACCACTATCAGATTAGAGTCATAAGGGAGACTAGACATCTACCACCCCACTACCACTATCAAATTAGAGCCATAAGGGAGACTCGACATCTACCACCCCACTACCAATATCAGATTAGAGCCATAAGGGAGACTAGACATCTACCAACCCACTACCACTATCAGATTAGAGCCATAAGGGAGACTAGACATCTGCCACCCCTCTACCACTATCAGATTAGAGCCATAAGGGAGACTAGACGTCTACCACCCCACTACCACTATCAGATTAGAGCCATAAGGGAGTCTAGACATCTACCACCCCACTACCACTATCGAATTAGAGCCATAAGGGAGACTAGACATCTACCACCCCACTACCACTATCAGATTAGAGCCATAAGGGAGACTAGACATCTGCCACCCCACTATCAGATTAGAGCCATAAGGGAGACTAGACATCTACCAACCCACTATCAGATTAGAGCCATAAGGGAGACTAGACATCTACAACCCCACTACCACTATCAGATTAGAGCCATAAGGGAGACTAGACATCTACCACCCCACTACCACTATCAAATTAGAGCCATAAGGGAGACTAGACATCTACCACCCCACTACCACTATCAGATTAGAGCCATAAGGGAGACTAGACATCTACCACCCCACTACCACTATCAAATTAGAGCCATAAGGGAGACTAGACATCTACCACCCCACTACCACTATCAGATTAGAGCCATAAGGGAGACTAGACATCTACCAACCCACTACCACTATCAGATTAGAGCCATAAGGGAGACTAGACATCTACCACCCCAATACAACTATCAAAGTAGAGCCATAAGGGAGACTAGACATCTACCACCCCACTACCACTATCAGATTAGAACCATAAGGGAGACTAGACATCTGCCACCCCAATATCAGATTAGAGCCATAAGGGAGACTAGACATCTACCAACCCACTACCACTATCAAATTAGAGCCAATTAGGGAGACTAGACATCTACCACCCCACTACCACTATCAAATTAGAGCCATAAGGGAGTCTAGACATCTACCAACCCACTATCAGATTAGAGCCAAAAGGGAGACTAGACATCTACAACCCCACTACCACTATCAGATTATAGCCATAAGGGAGACTAGACATCTACCACCCCACTACCACTATCAAATTAGAGCCATAAGGGAGACTAGACATCTACCACCCCACTACCACTATCAGATTAGAGCCATAAGGGAGACTAGACATCTACCAACCCACTACCACTATCAGATTAGAGCCATAAGGGAGACTAGACATCTACCACCCCACTACCACTATCAAATTAGAGCCATAAGGGAGACTAGACATCTGCCACCCCTCTACCACTATCAGATTAGAGCCATAAGGGAGACTAGACATCTACCACCCCACCACCACTATCAGATTAGAGCCATACGGGAGACTAGACATCTACCACCCCACTACCACTATCAAATTAGAGCCATAAGGGAGACTAGACATTTACCACCCCACTACCACTATCAGATTAGAGCCATAAGGGAGTCTAGACATCTACCAACCCACTATCAGATTAGAGCCATAAGGGAGACTAGACATCTACAACCCCACTACCACTATCAGATTAGAGCCATAAGGGAGACTAGACATCTACCCCCCCACTACCACTATCAAATTAGAGCCATAAGGGAGACTAGACATCTACAACCCCAATACCACTATCAGATTAGAGCCATAAGGGAGACTAGACATCTACCACCCCACTACCACTATCAAATTAGAGCCATAAGGGAGACTAGACATCTACCACCCCACTACCACTATCAGATTAGAGCCATAAGGGAGTCTAGACATCTACCAACCCACTATCAGATTAGAGCCATAAGGGAGACTAGACATCTACAACCCCACTACCACTATCAGATTAGAGCCATAAGGGAGACTAGACATCTACCACCCCACTACCACTATCAAATTAGAGCCATAAGGGAGACTAGACATCTACAACCCCACTACCACTATCCGATTAGAGCCATAAGGGAGACTAGACATCTACCACCCCACTACCACTATCAAATTAGAGCCATAAGGGAGACTAGACATCTACCAACCCACTACCACTATCAGATTAGAGCCATAAGGGAGACTAGACATCTGCCACCCCACTATCAGATTAGAGCCATAAAGGAGACTAGACATCTACCAACCCACTACCACTATCAGATTAGAGCCATAAGGGAGACTAGACATCTACCACCCCACTACCACTATCAGATTAGAGCCATAAGGGAGACTAGACATCTACCCCCCCACTACAACTATCAAATTAGAGCCATAAGGGAGACTAGACATTTACCACCCCACTACCACTATCAAATTAGAGCCATAAGGGAGCCTAGACATCTACCAACCCACTATCAGATTAGAGCCATAAGGGAGACTAGACATCTACAACCCCACTACCACTATCAGATTAGAGCCATAAGGGAGACTAGACATCTACCACCCCACTACCACTATCAAATTAGAGCCATAAGGGAGACTAGACATCTACCACCCCACTACCACTATCAGATTTGAGCCATAAGGGAGACTAGACATCTACCAACCCACTACCACTATCAGATTAGAGCCATAAGGGAGACTAGACATCTACCACCCCACTACCACTATCAAATTAGAGCCATAAGGGAGACTAGACATCTGCCACCATTCTACCACTATCAGATTAGAGCCATAAGGGAGACTAGACATCTACCACCCCACTACCACTATCAGAATCGAGTCATAAGGGAGACTAGACATCTACCACCCCACTACCACTATCAAATTAGAGCCATAAGGGAGACTAGACATCTACCAACCCACTACCACTATCAGATTAGAGCCATGAGGGAGACTAGACATCTACCACCCCACTACCACTATCAAATTAGAGCCATAAGGGAGACTAGACATCTGCCACCCCTCTACCACTGTCAGATTAGAGCCATAAGGGAGACTAGACGTCTACCACCCCACTACCACTATCAGATTAGAGCCATAAGGGAGACTAGACATCTACCACCCCACTACCACTATCAAATTAGAGCCATAAGGGAGACTAGACATCTACCACCCCACTACCACTATCAGATTAGAGCCATAAGGGAGACTAGACATCTGCCTCCCCACTATCAGATTAGAGCCATAAGGGAGACTAGACATCTACCAACCCACTATCAGATTAGAGCCATAAGGGAGACTAGACATCTACAACCCCACTACCACTATCAGATTAGAGCCATAAGGGATACTAGACATCTACCACCCCACTACCACTATCAAATTAGAGCCATAAGGGAGACTAGACATCTACCACCCCACTACCACTATCAGATTAGAGCCATAAGGGAGACTAGACATCTACCACCCCACTACCACTATCAAATTAGAGCCATAAGGGAGACTAGACATCTACCACCCCACTACCACTATCAGATTAGAGCCATAATTGAGACTAGACATCTACCACCCCACTACCACTATCAGATTAGAGCCATAAGGGAGACTAGACATCTACCACCCCACTACCACTATTAGATTAGAGCCGTAAGGGAGACTAGACATCTACCACCCCACTACCACTACCAGATTAGAGCCATAAGGGAGACTAGACATCTACCAACCCACTACCACTTTAAGATTAGAGCCATAAGGGAGACTAGACATCTACATCCCCACTACCACTATCAGATTAGATCCATAAGGGAGACTAGACATCTACCACCCCACTACCACTATCAGATTAGAGCCATAAGGGAGACTAGACATCTGCCAGCCCACTATCAGATTAGAGCCATAAGGGAGACTAGACATCTACCAACCCACTATCAGATTAGAGCCATAAGGGAGGCTAGACATCTACAACCCCACTACCACTATCAGATTAGAGCCATAAGGGAGACTAGACATCTACCACCCCACTACCACTATCAAATTAGAGCCATAAGGGAGACTAGACATCTACCACCCCACTACCACTATCAGATTAGAGCCATAAGGGAGACTAGACATCTACCACCCCACTACCACTATCAAATTAGAGCCATAAGGGAGACTAGACATCTACCACCCCACTACCACTATCAGATTAGAGCAATAAGGGAGACTAGACATCTACCAACCCACTACCACTATCAGATTAGAGCCATAAGGGAGACTAGACATCTACCACCCCACTACCACTATCAGATTAGAGCCATAAGGGAGACTAGACATCTACCACCCCACTACCACTATTAGATTAGAGCCGTAAGGGAGACTAGACATCTACCACCCCACTACCACTACCAGATTAGAGCCATAAGGGAGACTAGACATCTACCAACCCACTACCACTATAAGATTAGAGCCATAAGGGAGACTAGACATCTACATCCCCACTACCACTATCAGATTAGATCCATAATTGAGACTAGACATCTACCACCCCACTACCACTATCAAATTAGAGCCATAAGGGAGACTAGACAACTAACACCCCACAACCACTATCAGATTAGAGCCATAAGGGAGTCTAGACATCTACCAACCCACTACCACTATCAGATTAGAGCCATAAGGGAGACTAGACATCTACCACCCCACTAACACTATCAAATTAGAGCCATAAGGGAGACTAGACATCTGCCACCCCTCTACCACTATCAGATTAGAGCCATAAGGGAGACTAGACGTCTACCACCCCACTACCACTATTAGATTAGAGCCATAAGGGAGACTAGACATCTACCACCCCACTACCACTATTAGATTAGAGCCGTGAGGGAGACTAGACATCTACCACCCCACTACCACTACCAGATTAGAGCCATAAGGGAGACTAGACATCTACCAACCCACTACCACTATAAGATTAGAGCCATAAGGGAGACTAGACATCTACATCCCCACTACCACTATCAGATTAGATCCATAAGGGAGACTAGACATCTACCACCCCACTACCACTATCAAATTAGAGCCATAAGGGAGACTAGACAACTAACACCCAACAACCACTATCAGATTAGAGCCATAAGGGAGACTAGACATCTACCAACCCACTACCACTATCAGATTAGAGCCATAAGGGAGACTAGACATCTACCACCCCACTAACACTATCAAATTAGAGCCATAAGGGAGACTAGACATCTGCCACCCCTCTACCACTATCAGATTAGAGCCATAAGGGAGACTAGACGTCTACCACCCCACTACCACTATCAGATTAGAGCCATAAGGGAGACTAGACATCTACCACCCCACTACCACTATCAAATTAGAGCCATAAGGGAAACTAGACATCTACCACCCCACTACCACTATCAGATTAGAGCCATAAGGGAGACTAGACATCTGCCACCCCACTATCAGATTAGAGGACATAAGGGAGACTAGACATCTACCAACCCACTATCAGATTAGAGCCATAAGGGAGACTAGACATCTACAACCCCACTACCGCTATCAGATTAGAGCCATAAGGGAGACTAGACATCTACCACCCCACTACCACTATGAAATTAGAGCCATAAGGGAGACTAGACATCTACCACCCCACCACCACTATCAGATTAGAGCCATAAGGGAGGCTAGACATCTACCACCCCACTACCACTATCAGATTAGAGCCATAAGGGAGACTAGACATCTACCAACCCACTACCACTATCAGATTAGAGCCATAAGGGAGACTAGACATCTACCACCCCACTACCACTATCAGATTAGAGCCATAAGGGAGACTAGACATCTACCACCCCACTACCACTATTAGATTAGAGCCGTAAGGGAGACTAGACATCTACCACCCCACTACCACTACCAGATTAGAGCCATAAGGGAGACTAGACATCTACCAACCCACTACCACTATAAGATTAGAGCCATAAGGGAGACTAGACATCTACATCCCCACTACCACTATCAGATTAGATCCATAAGGGAGACTAGACATCTACCACCCCACTACCACTATCAAATTAGAGCCATAAGGGAGACTAGACATCTACCACCCCACAACCACTATCAGATTAGAGCCATAAGGGAGACTAGACATCTACCAACCCACTACCACTATCAGATTAGAGCCATAAGGGAGAATAGACATCTACCACCCCACTACCACTATAAAATTAGAGCCATAAGGGAGACTAGACATCTGCCACCCCTCTACCACTATCAGATTAGAGCCATAAGGGAGACTAGACATCTACCACCCCACTACCACTATCAGATTGGAGCCATAAGGGAGACTAGACATCTACCAACCCACTATCAGATTAGAGCCATAAGGGAGACTAGACATCTAACACCCCACTTCCACTACCAGATTAGAGCCATAAGGGAGACTAGACATCTACAACCCCACTACCACTATCCAATTAGAGCCATAAGGGAGACTAGACATCTACCACCCCACTACCACTATCAAATTAGAGCCATAAGGGAGACTAGACATCTACCACCCCACTACCACTATCAGATTAGAGCCATAAGGGAGACTAGACATCTGCCACCCCACTATCAGATTAGAGCCATAAGGGAGACTAGACATCTACCAACCCACTACCACTATCAGATTAGAGCCATAAGTGAGCTAGACATCTACCAACCCACTACCAGATTAGAGCCATAAGGGAGACTAGACATCTACCAACCCACTACCACTATCAGATTAGAGCCATAAGGGAGACTAGACATCTACCACCCCACTACCACTATCAAATTAGAGCCATAAGGGAGACTATACATCTGCCACCCCTCTACCACTATCAGATTAGAGCCATAAGGGAGACTAGACATCTACCACCCCACTACCACTATCAGATTAGAGCCATAAGGGAGACTAGACATCTACCACCCCACTACCACTATCAAATTAGAGCCATAAGGGAGACTAGACATCTACCACCCCACTACCACTATCAGATTAGAGCCATAAGGGAGACTAGACATCTACCAACCCACTACCACTATCAGATTAGAGCCATAAGGGAGACTAGACATCTACCACCCCACTACCACTATCAGATTAGAGCCATAAGGGAGACTAGACATCTACCACCCCACTACCACTATCAAATTAGAGCCATAAGGGAGACTAGACATCTGCCACCCCTCTACCACTATCAGATTAGAGCCATAAGGGAGACTAGACGTCTACCACCCCACTACCACTATCAGATTAGAGCCATAAGGGAGACTAGACATCTGCCACCCCACTACCACTATCAAATTAGAGCCATAAGGGAGACTAGACATCTACCACCCCACTACCACTATCAGATTAGAGCCATAAGGGAGACTAGACATCTGCCACCCCACTATCAGATTAGAGCCATAAGGGAGACTAGACATCTACAACCCCACTACCACTATCAGATTAGAGCCATAAGGGAGACTAGACATCTACCACCCCACTACCACTATCAAATTAGAGCCATAAGGGAGACTAGACATCTACCACCCCACTACCACTATCAGATTAGAGCCATAAGGGAGACAAGACATCTACCACCCCACTACCACTATCAAATTAGAGCCATAAGGGAGACTAGACATCTACCACCCCACTACCACTGTCAGATTAGAGCCATAAGGGAGACTAGACATCTACCAACCCACTACCACTATCAGATTAGAGCCATAAGGGAGACTAGACATCTACCACCCCACTACCACTATCAGATTAGAGCCATAAGGGAGACTAGACATCTACCACCCCACTACCACTATTAGATTAGAGCCGTAAGGGAGACTAGACATCTACCACCCCACTACCACTACCAGATTAGAGCCATAAGGGAGACTAGACATCTACCAACCCACTACCACTATAAGATTAGAGCCATAAGGGAGACTAGACATCTACATCCCCACTACCACTATCAGATTAGATCCATAAGGGAGACTAGACATCTACCACCCCACTACCACTATCAAATTAGAGCCATAAGGGAGACTAGACATCTACCAACCCACTACCACTATCAGATTAGAGCCATAAGGGAGACTAGACATCTACCACCCCACTACCACTATCAAATTAGAGCCATAAGGGAGACTAGACATCTGCCACCCCTCTACCACTATCAGATTAGAGCCATAAGGGAGACTAGACGTCTACCACCCCACTACCACTATCAGATTAGAGCCATAAGGGAGACTAGACATCTACCACCCCACTACCACTATCAAATTAGAGCCATAAGGGAGACTAGACATCTACCACCCCACTACCACTATCAGATTAGAGCCATAAGGGAGACTAGACATCTGCCACCCCACTATCAGATTAGAGGACATAAGGGAGACTAGACATCTACCAACCCACTATCAGATTAGAGCCATAAGGGAGACTAGACATCTACAACCCCACTACCACTATCAGATTAGAGCCATAAGGGAGACTAGACATCTACCACCCCACTACCACTATCAAATTAGAGCCATAAGGGAGACTAGACATCTACCACCCCACTACCACTATCAGATTAGAGCCATAAGGGAGGCTAGACATCTACCACCCCACTACCACTATCAAATTAGAGCCATAAGGGAGACTAGACATCTACCACCCCACTACCACTATCAGATTAGAGCCATAAGGGAGACTAGACATCTACCAACCCACTACCACTATCAGATTAGAGCCATAAGGGAGACTAGACATCTACCACCCCACTACCACTATCAGATTAGAGCCATAAGGGAGACTAGACATCTACCAACCCACTACCACTATAAGATTAGAGCCATAAGGGAGACTAGACATCTACATCCCCACTACCACTATCAGATTAGAGCCATAAGGGAGACTAGACATCTACCAACCCACTACCACTATCAGATTAGAGCCATAAGGGAGAATAGACATCTACCACCCCACTACCACTATAAAATTAGAGCCATAAGGGAGACTAGACATCTGCCACCCCTCTACCACTATCAGATTAGAGCCATAAGGGAGACTAGACATCTACCACCCCACTACCACTATCAGATTAGAGCCATAAGGGAGACTAGACATCTACCAACCCACTATCAGATTAGAGCCATAAGGGAGACTAGACATCTAACACCCCACTGCCACTACCAGATTAGAGCCATAGGGGAGACTAGACATCTACAACCCCACTACCACTATCCAATTAGAGCCATAAGGGAGACTAGACATCTACCACCCCACTACCACTATCAAATTAGAGCCATAAGGGAGACTAGACATCTACCACCCCACTACCACTATCAGATTAGAGCCATAAGGGAGACTAGACATCTGCCACCCCACTATCAGATTAGAGCCATAAGGGAGACTAGACATCTACCAACCCACTACCACTATCAGATTAGAGCCATAAGGGAGACTAGACATCTACAGCCCCACTACCACTATCAGATTAGAGCCATGCGGGAGACTAGACATCTACCACCCCACTATCAGATTAGAGCCATAAAGGAGACTAGACATCTACCACCCCACTACCACTATCAAATTAGAGCCATGAGGGAGACTAGACATCTGCCACCCCACTACCACTATCAAATTAGAGCCATAAGGGAGACTAGACATCTACCACCCCACTACCAATATCAAATTAGAGCCATAAGGGAGACTAGACATCTGCCACCCCTCTACCACTATCAGATTAGAGCCATAAGGGAGACTAGACATCTACCACCCCACTACCACTATCAGATTAGAGCCATAAGGGAGACTAGACATCTACCACCCCACTACCACTATCAAATTAGAGCCATAACGGAGACTAGACATCTACCACCCCACTACCACTATCAAATTAGAGCCATAAGGGAGACTAGACATCCACCACCCCACTACCACTATCAAATTAGAGCCATAAGGGAGACTAGACATCTGCCACCCCTCTACCACTATCAGATTAGAGCCATAAGGGAGACTAGACATCTACCACCCCACTACCACTATCAGATTAGAGCCATAAGGGAGACTAGACATCTACCACCCCACTACCACTATCAAATTAGAGCCATAAGGGAGACTAGACATCTACCACCCCACTACCACTATCAGATTAGAGCCATAAGGGAGACTAGACATCTGCCACCCCACTATCAGATTAGAGCCATAAGGGAGACTAGACATCTACCAACCCACTACCACTATCAGATTAGAGCCATAAGTGAGCCTAGACATCTACCAACCCACTACCAGATTAGAGCCATAAGGGAGACTAGACATCTACAACCCCACTACCACTATCAGATTAGAGACATAAGGGAGACTAGACATCTACCACCATACTACCACTATCAAATTAGAGCCATAAGGGAGACTAGACATCTACCACCCCACTACCACTATCAGATTAGAGCCATAAGGGAGACTAGACATCTACCAACCCACTACCACTATCAGATTAGAGCCATAAGGGAGACTAGACATCTACCACCCCACTACCACTATCAAATTAGAGCCATAAGGGAGACTAGACATCTGCCACCCCTCTACCACTATCAGATTAGAGCCATAAGGGAGACTAGACATCTACCACCCCACTACCACTATCAGATTAGAGCCATAAGGGAGACTAGACATCTACCACCCCACTACCACTATCAAATTAGAGCCATAAGGGAGACTAGACATCTACCACCCCACTACCACTATCAGATTAGAGCCATAAGGGAGACTAGACATCTACCAACCCACTACCACTATCAGATTAGAGCCATAAGGGAGACTAGACATCTACCACCCCACTACCACTATCAAATTAGAGCCATAAGGGAGACTAGACATCTGCCACCCCTCTACCACTATCAGATTAGAGCCATAAGGGAGACTAGAAATCTACCACCCCACTACCACTATCAAATTAGAGCCATAAGGGAGACTAGACATCTACCACCCCACTACCACTTTCTGATTAGAGCCATAAGGGAGACTAGACATCTGCCACCCCTCTACCACTATCAGATTAGAGCCATAAGAGAGACTAGACATCTACCACCCCACTACCACTATCAGATTAGAGCCATAAGGGAGACTAGACATCTACCACCCCACTACCAATATCAAATTAGAGCCATAAGGGAGACTAGACATCTACCACCCCACTACCACTATCAGATTAGAGCCATAAGGGAGACTAGACATCTACCACCCCACTACCACTATCAAATTAGAGCCATAAGGGAGACTAGACATCTACCACCCCACTACCACTATCAGATTAGAGCCATAAGGGAGACTAGACATCTGCCACCCCACTATCAGATTAGAGCCATAAAGGAGACTAGACATCTACCAACCCACTACCACTATCAGATTAGAGCCATAAGTGAGCCTAGACATCTACCAACCCACTACCAGATTAGAGCCATAAGGGAGACTAGACATCTACAACCCCACTACCACTATCAGATTAGAGCCATAAGGGAGACTAGACATCTACCACCCCACTACCACTATCAAATTAGAGCCATAAGGGAGACTAGACATCTACCACCCCACTACCACTATCAGATTAGAGCCATAAGGGAGACTAGACATCTACCAACCCACTACCACTATCAGATTAGAGCCATAAGGGAGACTAGACATCTACCACCCCACTACCACTATCAAATTAGAGCCATAAGGGAGACTAGACATCTGCCACCCCTCTACCACTATCAGATTAGAGCCATAAGATAGACTAGACATCTACCACCCCACTACCACTATCAGATTAGAGCCATAAGGGAGACTAGACATCTACCACCCCACTACCACTATCAAATTAGAGCCATAAGGGAGACTAGACATCTACCACCCCACTACCACTATCAGATTAGAGCCATAAGGGAGACTAGACATCTACCAACCCACTACCACTATCAGATTAGAGCCATAAGGGAGACTAGACATCTACCACCCCACTACCACTATCAAATTAGAGCCATAAGGGAGACTAGACATCTGCCACCCCTCTACCACTATCAGATTAGAGCCATAAGGGAGACTAGACATCTACCACCCCACTACCACTATCAAATTAGAGCCATAAGGGAGACTAGACATCTACCACCCCACTACCACTTTCAGATTAGAGCCATAAGGGAGACTAGACATCTGCCACCCCTCTACCACTATCAGATTAGAGCCATAAGAGAGACTAGACATCTACCACCCCACTACCACTATCAGATTAGAGCCATAAGTGAGACTAGACATCTACCACCCAACTACCAATATCAAATTAGAGCCATAAGGGAGACTAGACATCTACCACCCCACTACCACTATCAGATTAGAGCCATAAGGGAGACTAGACATCTGCCACCCCACTATCAGATTAGAGCCATAAGGGAGACTAGACATCTACCAACCCACTACCACTATCAGATTAGAGCCATAAGGGAGACTAGACATCTACCACCCCACTACCACTATCAGATTAGAGCCATAAGGGAGACTAGACATCTACCAACCCACTACCACTATCAGATTAGAGCCATAAGGGAGACTAGACATCTACCACCCCACTACCACTATCAGATTAGAGCCATAAGGGAGACTAGACATCTACCAACCCACTTCCACTATCAGATTAGAGCCATAAGGGAGACTAGACATCTACCACCCCACTACAACTATCAAATTAGAGCCATAAGGGAGACTAGACATCTACCACCCCACTACCACTAGCAGATTAGAGCCATAAGGGAGACTAGACATCTGCCACCCCAATATCAGATTAGAGCCATAAGGGAGACTAGACATCTACCAACCCACTACCACTATCAAATTAGAGCCATAAGGGAGACTAGACATCTACCACCCCACTACCACTATCAAATTAGAGCCATAAGGGAGCCTAGATTTCTACCAACCCACTATCAGATTAGAGCCATAAGGGAGACTAGACATCTACAACCCCACTACCACTATCAGATTAGAGCCATAAGGGAGACTAGACATCTACCACCCCACTACCACTATCAAATTAGAGCCATAAGGGAGCCTAGATTTCTACCAACCCACTATCAGATTAGAGCCATAAGGGAGACTAGACATCTACAACCCCACTACCACTATCAGATTAGAGCCATAAGGGAGACTAGACATCTACCACCCCACTACCACTATCAGATTAGAGCCATAAGGGAGACTAGACATCTACCACCCCACTACCACTATCAGATTAGAGCCATAAGGGAGACTAGACATCTACCACCCCACTACCACTATCAAATTAGAGCCATAAGGGAGACTAGACATCTGCCACCCCTCTACCACTATCAGATTAGAGCCATAAGGGAGACTAGACATCTACCACCCCACTACCACTATCAAATTAGAGCCATAAGGGAGACTAGACATCTACCAACCCACTACCACTATCAGATTAGAGCCATAAGGGAGACTAGACATCTACCACCCCACTACCACTATCAAATTAGAGCCATAAGGGAGACTAGACATCTGCCACCCCTCTACCACTATCAGATTAGAGCCATTAGGGAGACTAGACATCTACCACCCCACTACCACTATCAAATTAGAGCCATAAGGGAGACTAGACATCTACCACCCCACTACCACTATCAGATTAGAGCCATAAGGGAGACTAGACATCTGCCACCCCTCTACCACTATCAGATTAGAGCCATAAGGGAGACTAGACATCTACCACCCCACTACCACTATCAGATTAGAGCCATAAGGGAGACTAGACATCTACCACCCCACTACCACTATCAAATTAGAGCCATAAGGGAGACTAGACATCTACCACCCCACTACCACTATCAGATTAGAGCCATAAGGGAGACTAGACATCTGCCACTCCACTATCAGATTAGAGCCATAAGGGAGACTAGACATCTGCCACCCCACTACCACTATCAAATTAGAGCCATAAGGGAGACTAGACATCTACCACCCCACTACCACTATCAAATTAGAGCCATAAGGGAGACTAGACATCTACCACCCCACTACCACTATCAGATTAGAGCCATAAGGGAGACTAGACATCTGCCACTACCACTATCAGATTAGAGCCATAAGGGAGACTAGACATCTACCACCCCACTACCACTTTCTGATTAGAGCCATAAGGGAGACTAGACATCTGCCACCCCTCTACCACTATCAGATTAGAGCCATAAGAGAGACTAGACATCTACCACCCCACTACCACTATCAGATTAGAGCCATAAGGGAGACTAGACATCTACCACCCCACTACCAATATCAAATTAGAGCCATAAGGGAGACTAGACATCTACCACCCCACTACCACTATCAGATTAGAGCCATAAGGGAGACTAGACATCTACCACCCCACTACCACTATCAAATTAGAGCCATAAGGGAGACTAGACATCTACCACCCCACTACCACTATCAGATTAGAGCCATAAGGGAGACTAGACATCTGCCACCCCACTATCAGATTAGAGCCATAAGGGAGACTAGACATCTACCAACCCACTACCACTATCAGATTAGAGCCATAAGTGAGCCTAGACATCTACCAACCCACTACCAGATTAGAGCCATAAGGGAGACTAGACATCTACAACCCCACTACCACTATCAGATTAGAGCCATAAGGGAGACTAGACATCTACCACCCCACTACCACTATCAAATTAGAGCCATAAGGGAGACTAGACATCTACCACCCCACTACCACTATCAGATTAGAGCCATAAGGGAGACTAGACATCTACCAACCCACTACCACTATCAGATTAGAGCCATAAGGGAGACTAGACATCTACCACCCCACTACCACTATCAAATTAGAGCCATAAGGGAGCGTAGACATCTGCCACCCCTCTACCACTATCAGATTAGAGCCATAAGGGAGACTAGACATCTACCACCCCACTACCACTATCAGATTAGAGCCATAAGGGAGACTAGACATCTACCACCCCACTACCACTATCAAATTAGAGCCATAAGGGAGACTAGACATCTACCACCCCACTACCACTATCAGATTAGAGCCATAAGGGAGACTAGACATCTACCAACCCACTACCACTATCAGATTAGAGCCATAAGGGAGACTAGACATCTACCACCCCACTACCACTATCAAATTAGAGCCATAAGGGAGACTAGACATCTGCCACCCCTCTACCACTATCAGATTAGAGCCATAAGGGAGACTAGACATCTACCACCCCACTACCACTATCAAATTAGAGCCATAAGGGAGACTAGACATCTACCACCCCACTACCACTTTCAGATTAGAGCCATAAGGGAGACTAGACATCTGCCACCCCTCTACCACTATCAGATTAGAGCCATAAGAGAGACTAGACATCTACCACCCCACTACCACTATCAGATTAGAGCCATAAGTGAGACTAGACATCTACCACCCCACTACCAATATCAAATTAGAGCCATAAGGGAGACTAGACATCTACCACCCCACTACCACTATCAGATTAGAGCCATAAGGGAGACTAGACATCTGCCACCCCACTATCAGATTAGAGCCATAAGGGAGACTAGACATCTACCAACCCACTACCACTATCAGATTAGAGCCATAAGGGAGACTAGACATCTACCACCCCACTACCACTATCAGATTAGAGCCATAAGGGAGACTAGACATCTACCAACCCACTACCACTATCAGATTAGAGCCATAAGGGAGACTAGACATCTACCACCCCACTACCACTATCAGATTAGAGCCATAAGGGAGACTAGACATCTACCAACCCACTTCCACTATCAGATTAGAGCCATAAGGGAGACTAGACATCTACCACCCCACTACAACTATCAAATTAGAGCCATAAGGGAGACTAGACATCTACCACCCCACTACCACTATCAGATTAGAGCCATAAGGGAGACTAGACATCTGCCACCCCAATATCAGATTAGAGCCATAAGGGAGACTAGACATCTACCAACCCACTACCACTATCAAATTAGAGCCATAAGGGAGACTAGACATCTACCACCCCACTACCACTATCAAATTAGAGCCATAAGGGAGCCTAGATTTCTACCAACCCACTATCAGATTAGAGCCATAAGGGAGACTAGAGATCTACAACCCCACTACCACTATCAGATTAGAGCCATAAGGGAGACTAGACATCTACCACCCCACTACCACTATCAGATTAGAGCCATAAGGGAGACTAGACATCTACCACCCCACTACCACTATCAGATTAGAGCCATAAGGGAGACTAGACATCTACCACCCCACTACCACTATCAAATTAGAGCCATAAGGGAGACTAGACATCTGCCACCCCTCTACCACTATCAGATTAGAGCCATAAGGGAGACTAGACATCTACCACCCCACTACCACTATCAAATTAGAGCCATAAGGGAGACTAGACGTCTACCAACCCACTACCACTATCAGATTAGAGCCATAAGGGAGACTAGACATCTACCACCCCACTACCACTATCAAATTAGAGCCATAAGGGAGACTAGACATCTGCAACCCCTCTACCACTATCAGATTAGAGCCATTAGGGAGACTAGACATCTACCACCCCACTACCACTATCAAATTAGAGCCATAAGGGAGACTAGACATCTACCACCCCACTACCACTATCAGATTAGAGCCATAAGGGAGACTAGACATCTGCCACCCCTCTACCACTATCAGATTAGAGCCATAAGGGAGACTAGACATCTACCACCCCACTACCACTATCAGATTAGAGCCATAAGGGAGACTAGACATCTACCACCCCACTACCACTATCAAATTAGAGCCATAAGGGAGACTAGACATCTACCACCCCACTACCACTATCAGATTAGAGCCATAAGGGAGACTAGACATCTGCCACTCCACTATCAGATTAGAGCCATAAGGGAGACTAGACATCTGCCACCCCACTACCACTATCAGATTAGAGCCATAAGGGAGACTAGACATCTACCACCCCACTACCACTATCAAATTAGAGCCATAAGGGAGACTAGACATCTACCACCCCACTACCACTATCAGATTAGAGCCATAAGGGAGACTAGACATCTGCCACTACCACTATCAGATTAGAGCCATAAGGGAGACTAGACATCTACCACCCCACTACCACTATCAGATTAGAGCCATAAGGGAGACTAGACATCTACCACCCCACTACCACTATCAAATTAGAGCCATAAGGGAGACTAGACATCTACCACCCCACTACCACTATCAGATTAGAGCCATAAGGGAGACTAGAAATCTGCCACCCCTCTACCACTATCAGATTAGAGCCATAAGGGAGACTAGACATCTACCACCCCACTACCACTATCAGATTAGAGCCATAAGGGAGACTAGACATCTACCACCCCATTACCACTATCAAATTAGAGCCATAAGGGAGACTAGACATCTACCACCCCACTACCACTATCAGATTAGAGCCATAAGGGAGACTAGACACCTGCACCCCACTATCAGATTAGAGCCATAAGGGAGACTAGACATCTACCAACCCACTACCACTATCAGATTAGAGCCATAAGGGAGACTAGACATCTACCACCCCACTACCACTATCAGATTAGAGTCATAAGGGAGACTAGACATCTACCAACCCACTAAAACTATCAAATTAGAGCCATAAGGGAGACTAGACATCTACCACCCCACTACCACTATCAGATTAGAGCCATAAGGGAGACTAGACATCTACCACCCCACTACCACTATCAGATTAGAGCCATAAGGGAGACTAGACATCTACCAACCCACTACCACTATCAGATTAGAGCCATAAGGGAGGCTAGACATCTACCACCCCACTACCACTATCAAATTAGAGCCATAAGGGAGACTAGACATCTGCCACCCCTCTCCCACTATCAGATTAGAGCCATAAGGGAGACTAGACATCTACCACCCCACTACCACTATCAAATTAGAGCCATAAGGGAGACTAGACATCTACCACCCCACTACCACTATCAGATTAGAGCCATAAGGGAGACTAGACGTCTACCACCCCACTACCACTATCAGATTAGAGCCATAAGGGAGACTAGACATCTACCACCCCACTACCACTATCAAATTAGAGCCATAAGGGAGACTAGACATCTACCACCCCACTACCACTATCAGATTAGAGCCATAAGGGAGACTAGACATCTGCCACCCCACTATCAGATTAGAGGACATAAGGGAGACTAGACATCTACCAACCCACTATCAGATTAGAGCCATAAGGGAGACTAGACATCTACAACCCCACTACCACTATCAGATTAGAGCCATAAGGGAGACTAGACATCTACCACCCCACTACCACTATCAAATTAGAGCCATAAGGGAGACTAGACATCTACCACCCCACTACCACTATCAGATTAGAGCCATAAGGGAGGCTAGACATCTACCACCCCACTACCACTATCAAATTAGAGCCATAAGGGAGACTAGACATCTACCACCCCACTACCACTATCAGATTAGAGCCATAAGGGAGACTAGACATCTACCAACCCACTACCACTATCAGATTAGAGCCATAAGGGAGACTAGACATCTACCACCCCACTACCACTATCAGATTAGAGCCATAAGGGAGACTAGACATCTACCACCCCACTACCACTATTAGATTAGAGCCGTAAGGGAGACTAGACATCTACCACCCCACTACCACTACCAGATTAGAGCCATAAGGGAGACTAGACATCTACCAACCCACTACCACTATAAGATTAGAGCCATAAGGGAGACTAGACATCTACATCCCCACTACCAATATCAGATTAGATCTATAAGGGAGACTAGACATCTACCACCCCACTACCACTATCAAATTAGAGCCATAAGGGAGACTAGACATCTACCACCCCACAACCACTATCAGATTAGAGCCATAAGGGAGACTAGACATCTACCAACCCACTACCACTATCAGATTAGAGCCATAAGGGAGAATAGACATCTACCACCCCACTACCACTATAAAATTAGAGCCATAAGGGAGACTAGACATCTGCCACCCCTCTACCACTATCAGATTAGAGCCATAAGGGAGACTAGACATCTACCACCCCACTACCACTATCAGATTAGAGCCATAAGGGAGACTAGACATCTGCCACCCCTCTACCACTATCAGATTAGAGCCATAAGGGAGACTAGACATCTACCACCCCACTACCACTATCAGATTAGAGCCATAAGGGAGACTAGACATCTACCACCCCACTACCACTATCAAATTAGAGCCATAAGGGAGACTAGACATCTACCACCCCACTACCACTATCAGATTAGAGCCATAAGGGAGACTAGACATCTGCCACTCCACTATCAGATTAGAGCCATAAGGGAGACTAGACATCTGCCACCCCACTACCACTATCAGATTAGAGCCATAAGGGAGACTAGACATCTACCACCCCACTACCACTATCAAATTAGAGCCATAAGGGAGACTAGACATCTACCACCCCACTACCACTATCAGATTAGAGCCATAAGGGAGACTAGACATCTGCCACTACCACTATCAGATTAGAGCCATAAGGGAGACTAGACATCTACCACCCCACTACCACTATCAGATTAGAGCCATAAGGGAGACTAGACATCTACCACCCCACTACCACTATCAAATTAGAGCCATAAGGGAGACTAGACATCTACCACCCCACTACCACTATCAGATTAGAGCCATAAGGGAGACTAGAAATCTGCCACCCCTCTACCACTATCAGATTAGAGCCATAAGGGAGACTAGACATCTACCACCCCACTACCACTATCAGATTAGAGCCATAAGGGAGACTAGACATCTACCACCCCATTACCACTATCAAATTAGAGCCATAAGGGAGACTAGACATCTACCACCCCACTACCACTATCAGATTAGAGCCATAAGGGAGACTAGACATCTGCCACCCCACTATCAGATTAGAGCCATAAGGGAGACTAGACATCTACCAACCCACTACCACTATCAGATTAGAGCCATAAGGGAGACTAGACATCTACCACCCCACTACCACTATCAGATTAGAGTCATAAGGGAGACTAGACATCTACCAACCCACTAAAACTATCAAATTAGAGCCATAAGGGAGACTAGACATCTACCACCCCACTACCACTATCAGATTAGAGCCATAAGGGAGACTAGACATCTACCACCCCACTACCACTATCAGATTAGAGCCATAAGGGAGACTAGACATCTACCAACCCACTACCACTATCAGATTAGAGCCATAAGGGAGGCTAGACATCTACCACCCCACTACCACTATCAAATTAGAGCCATAAGGGAGACTAGACATCTGCCACCCCTCTCCCACTATCAGATTAGAGCCATAAGGGAGACTAGACATCTACCACCCCACTACCACTATCAAATTAGAGCCATAAGGGAGACTAGACATCTACCACCCCACTACCACTATCAGATTAGAGCCATAAGGGAGACTAGACGTCTACCACCCCACTACCACTATCAGATTAGAGCCATAAGGGAGACTAGACATCTACCACCCCACTACCACTATCAAATTAGAGCCATAAGGGAGACTAGACATCTACCACCCCACTACCACTATCAGATTAGAGCCATAAGGGAGACTAGACATCTGCCACCCCACTATCAGATTAGAGGACATAAGGGAGACTAGACATCTACCACCCCACTACCACTATCAGATTAGAGCCATAAGGGAGACTAGACATCTACCACCCCACTACCACTATCAAATTAGAGCCATAAGGGAGACTAGACATCTACCACCCCACTACCACTATCAGATTAGAGCCATAAGGGAGACTAGACATCTACCAACCCACTACCACTATCAGATTAGAGCCATAAGGGAGCCTAGACATCTACCAACCCACTATCAGATTAGAGCCATAAGGGAGACTAGACATCTACAACCCCACTACCACTATCAGATTAGAGCCATAAGGGAGACTAGACATCTACCACCCCACTACCACTATCAAATTAGAGCCATAAGGGAGACTAGACATCTACCACCCCACTACCACTATCAGATTAGAGCCATAAGGGAGACTAGACATCTGCCACCCCACTATCAGATTAGAGCCATAAGGGAGACTAGACATCTACCAACCCACTACCACTATCAGATTAGAGCCATAAGGGAGACTAGACATCTACCACCCCACTACAACTATCAAATTAGAGCCATAAGGGAGACTAGACATCTACCACCCCTCTACCACTATCAGATTAGAGCCATAAGGGAGACCAGACATCTGCCACCCCAATATCAGATTAGAGCCATAAGGGAGACTAGACATCTACCAACCCCACTACCACTATCAGATTAGAGCCATAAGGGAGACTAGACATCTACCACCCCACTACCACTATCAAATTAGAGCCATAAGGGAGACTAGACATCTACCACCCCACTACCACTATCAGATTAGAGCCATAAGGGAGGCTAGACATCTACCACCCCACTACCACTATCAAATTAGAGCCATAAGGGAGACTAGACATCTACCACCCCACTACCACTATCAGATTAGAGCCATAAGGGAGACTAGACATCTACCAACCCACTACCACTATCAGATTAGAGCCATAAGGGAGACTAGACATCTACCACCCCACTACCACTATCAGATTAGAGCCATAAGGGAGACTAGACATCTACCACCCCACTACCACTATTAGATTAGAGCCGTAAGGGAGACTAGACATCTACCACCCCACTACCACTACCAGATTAGAGCCATAAGGGAGACTAGACATCTACCAACCCACTACCACTATAAGATTAGAGCCATAAGGGAGACTAGACATCTACATCCCCACTACCACTATCAGATTAGATCTATAAGGGAGACTAGACATCTACCACCCCACTACCACTATCAAATTAGAGCCATAAGGGAGACTAGACATCTACCACCCCACAACCACTATCAGATTAGAGCCATAAGGGAGACTAGACATCTACCAACCCACTACCACTATCAGATTAGAGCCATAAGGGAGAATAGACATCTACCACCCCACTACCACTATAAAATTAGAGCCATAAGGGAGACTAGACATCTGCCACCCCTCTACCACTATCAGATTAGAGCCATAAGGGAGACTAGACATCTACCACCCCACTACCACTATCAGATTAGAGCCATAAGGGAGACTAGACATCTACCAACCCACTATCAGATTAGAGCCATAAGGGAGACTAGACATCTAACACCCCACTGCCACTACCAGATTAGAGCCATAGGGGAGACTAGACATCTACAACCCCACTACCACTATCCAATTAGAGCCATAAGGGAGACTAGACATCTACCACCCCACTACCACTATCAAATTAGAGCCATAAGGGAGACTAGACATCTACCACCCCACTACCACTATCAGATTAGAGCCATAAGGGAGACTAGACATCTGCCACCCCACTATCTGATTAGAGCCATAAGGGAGACTAGACATCTACCAACCCACTACCACTATCAGATTAGAGCCATAAGGGAGACTAGACATCTACAACCCCACTACCACTATCAGATTAGAGCCATGCGGGAGACTAGACATCTACCACCCCACTATCAGATTAGAGCCATAAAGGAGACTAGACATCTACCACCCCACTACCACTATCAAATTAGAGCCATGAGGGAGACTAGACATCTGCCACCCCACTACCACTATCAAATTAGAGCCATAAGGGAGACTAGACATCTACCACCCCACTACCACTATCAAATTAGAGCCATAAGGGAGACTAGACATCTGCCACCCCTCTACCACTATCAGATTAGAGCCATAAAGGAGACTAGACATCTACCACCCCACTACCACTATCAGATTAGAGCCATAAGGGAGACTAGACATCTACCACCCCACTACCACTATCAAATTAGAGCCATAACGGAGACTAGACATCTACCACCCCACTACCACTATCAAATTAGAGCCATAAGGGAGACTAGACATCTACCACCCCACTACCACTATCAAATTAGAGCCATAAGGGAGACTAGACATCTGCCACCCCTCTACCACTATCAGATTAGAGCCATAAGGGAGACTAGACATCTACCACCCCACTACCACTATCAGATTAGAGCCATAAGGGAGACTAGACATCTACCACCCCACTACCACTATCAAATTAGAGCCATAAGGGAGACTAGACATCTACCACCCCACTACCACTATCAGATTAGAGCCATAAGGGAGACTACACATCTGCCACCCCACTATCAGATTAGAGCCATAAGGGAGACTAGACATCTACCAACCCACTACCACTATCAGATTAGAGCCATAAGTGAGCCTAGACATCTACCAACCCACTACCAGATTAGAGCCATAAGGGAGACTAGACATCTACAACCCCACTACCACTATCAGATTAGAGACATAAGGGAGACTAGACATCTACCACCCCACTACCACTATCAAATTAGAGCCATAAGGGAGACTAGACATCTACCACCCCACTACCACTATCAGATTAGAGCCATAAGGGAGACTAGACATCTACCAACCCACTACCACTATCAGATTAGAGCCATAAGGGAGACTAGACATCTACCACCCCACTACCACTATCAAATTAGAGCCATAAGGGAGACTAGACATCTGCCACCCCTCTACCACTATCAGATTAGAGCCATAAGGGAGACTAGACATCTACCACCCCACTACCACTATCAGATTAGAGCCATAAGGGAGACTAGACATCTACCACCCCACTACCACTATCAGATTAGAGCCATAAGGGAGACTAGACATCTACCACCCCACTACCAATATTAAATTAGAGCCATAAGGGAGACTAGACATCTACCACCCCACTACCACTATCAGATTAGAGCCATAAGGGAGACTAGACATCTACCACCCCACTACCACTATCAAAGTAGAGCCATAAGGGAGACTAGACATCTACCACCCCACTACCACTATCAGATTAGAGCCATAAGGGAGACTAGACATCTGCCACCCCACTATCAGATTAGAGCCATAAGGGAGACTAGACATCTACCAACCCACTACCACTATCAGATTAGAGCCATAAGTGAGCCTAGACATCTACCAACCCCACTACCACTATCAGATTAGAGCCATAAGGGAGACTAGACATCTACCACCCCACTACCACTATCAAATTAGAGCCATAAGGGAGACTAGACATCTACCACCCCACTACCACTATCAGATTAGAGCCATAAGGGAGACTAGACATCTACCAACCCACTACCACTATCAGATTAGAGCCATAAGGGAGACTAGACATCTACCACCCCACTACCACTATCAAATTAGAGCCATAAGGGAGAGTAGACATCTGCCACCCCTCTACCACTATCAGATTAGAGCCATAAGGGAGACTAGACATCTACCACCCCACTACCACTATCAAATTAGAGCCATAAGGGAGACTAGACATCTACCACCCCACTACCACTTTCAGATTAGAGCCATAAGGGAGACTAGACATCTGCCACCCCTCTACCACTATCAGATTAGAGCCATAAGAGAGACTAGACATCTACCACCCCACTACCACTATCAGATTAGAGCCATAAGGGAGACTAGACATCTACCACCCCACTACCAATATCAAATTAGAGCCATAAGGGAGACTAGACATCTACCACCCCACTACCACTATCAGATTAGAGCCATAAGGGAGACTAGACATCTGCCACCCCACTATCAGATTAGAGCCATAAGGGAGACTAGACATCTACCAACCCACTACCACTATCAGATTAGAGCCATAAGGGAGACTAGACATCTACCACCCCACTACCACTATCAGATTAGAGCCATAAGGGAGACTAGACATCTACCAACCCACTTCCACTATCAGATTAGAGCCATAAGGGAGACTAGACATCTACCACCCCACTACAACTATCAAATTAGAGCCATAAGGGAGACTAGACATCTACCACCCCACTACCACTATCAGATTAGAGCCATAAGGGAGACTAGACATCTGCCACCCCAATATCAGATTAAACCATAAGGGAGACTAGACATCTACCAACCCACTACCACTATCAAATTAGAGCCATAAGGGAGACTAGACATCTACCACCCCACTACCACTATCAAATTAGAGCCATAAGGGAGCCTAGATTTCTACCAACCCACTATCAGATTAGAGCCATAAGGGAGACTAGACATCTACAACCCCACTACCACTATCAGATTAGAGCCATAAGGGAGACTAGACATCTACCACCCCACTACCACTATCAGATTAGAGCCATAAGGGAGACTAGACATCTGCCACCCCACTATCAGATTAGAGCCATAAGGGAGACTAGACATCTACCAACCCACTACCACTATCAGATTAGAGCCATAAGTGAGCCTAGACATCTACCAACCCACTACCAGATTAGAGCCATAAGGGAGACTAGACATCTACAACCCCACTACCACTATCAGATTAGAGACATAAGGGAGACTAGACATCTACCACCCCACTACCACTATCAAATTAGAGCCATAAGGGAGACTAGACATCTACCACCCCACTACCACTATCAGATTAGAGCCATAAGGGAGACTAGACATCTACCAACCCACTACCACTATCAGATTAGAGCCATAAGGGAGACTAGACATCTACCACCCCACTACCACTATCAAATTAGAGCCATAAGGGAGACTAGACATCTGCCACCCCTCTACCACTATCAGATTAGAGCCATAAGGGAGACTAGACATCTACCACCCCACTACCACTATCAGATTAGAGCCATAAGGGAGACTAGACATCTACCACCCCACTACCACTATCAGATTAGAGCCATAAGGGAGACTAGACATCTACCACCCCACTACCAATATCAAATTAGAGCCATAAGGGAGACTAGACATCTACCACCCCACTACCACTATCAGATTAGAGCCATAAGGGAGACAAGACATCTACCACCCCACTACCACTATCAAATTAGAGCCATAAGGGAGACTAGACATCTACCACCCCACTACCACTATCAGATTAGAGCCATAAGGGAGACTAGACATCTGCCACCCCACTATCAGATTAGAGCCATAAGGGAGACTAGACATCTACCAACCCACTACCACTATCAGATTAGAGCCATAAGTGAGCCTAGACATCTACCAACCCACTACCAGATTAGAGCCATAAGGGAGACTAGACATCTACAACCCCACTACCACTATCAGATTAGAGCCATAAGGGAGACTAGACATCTACCACCCCACTACCACTATCAAATTAGAGCCATAAGGGAGACTAGACATCTGCCACCCCTCTACCACTATCAGATTAGAGCCATAAGGGAGACTAGACATCTACCACCCCACTACCACTATCAGATTAGAGCCATAAGGGACACTAGACATCTACCACCCCACTACCACTATCAAATTAGAGCCATAAGGGAGACTAGACATCTACCACCCCACTACCACTATCAGATTAGAGCCATAACGGAGACTAGACATCTACCAACCCACTACCACTATCAGATTAGAGCCATAAGGGAGACTAGACATCTACCACCCCACTACCACTATCAAATTAGAGCCATAAGGGAGACTAGACATCTGCCACCCCTCTACCACTATCAGATTAGAGCCATAAGGGAGACTAGACATCTACCACCCCACTACCACTATCAAATTAGAGCCATAAGGGAGACTAGACATCTACCACCCCACTACCACTTTCAGATTAGAGCCATAAGGGAGACTAGACATCTGCCACCCCTCTACCACTATCAGATTAGAGCCATAAGAGAGACTAGACATCTACCACCCCACTACCACTATCAGATTAGAGCCATAAGGGAGACTAGACATCTACCACCCCACTACCAATATCAAATTAGAGCCATAAGGGAGACTAGACATCTACCACCCCACTACCACTATCAGATTAGAGCCATAAGGGAGACTAGACATCTGCCACCCCACTATCAGATTAGAGCCATAAGGGAGACTAGACATCTACCAACCCACTACCACTATCAGATTAGAGCCATAAGGGAGACTAGACATCTACCACCCCACTACCACTATCAGATTAGAGCCATAAGGGCGACTAGACATCTACCAACCCACTTCCACTATCAGATTAGAGCCATAAGGGAGACTAGACATCTACCACCCCACTACAACTATCAAATTAGAGCCATAAGGGAGACTAGACATCTACCACCCCACTACCACTATCAGATTAGAGCCATAAGGGAGACTAGACATCTGCCACCCCAATATCAGATTAAACCATAAGGGAGACTAGACATCTACCAACCCACTACCACTATCAAATTAGAGCCATAAGGGAGACTAGACATCTACCACCCCACTACCACTATCAAATTAGAGCCATAAGGGAGCCTAGATTTCTACCAACCCACTATCAGATTAGAGCCATAAGGGAGACTAGACATCTACCACCCCACTACCAATATCAAATTAGAGCCATAAGGGAGACTAGACATCTACCACCCCACTACCACTATCAGATTAGAGCCATAAGGGAGACTAGACATCTACCACCCCACTACCACTATCAAATTAGAGCCATAAGGGAGACTAGACATCTACCAACCCACTACCACTATCAGATTAGAGCCATAAGGGAGACTAGACATCTACCACCCCACTACCACTATCAAATTAGAGCCATAAGGGAGACTAGACATCTGCCACCCCTCTACCACTATCAGATTAGAGCCATAAGGGAGACTAGACATCTACCACCCCACTACCACTATCAAATTAGAGCCATAAGGGAGACTAGACATCTACCACCCCACTACCACTTTCAGATTAGAGCCATAAGGGAGACTAGACATCTGCCACCCCTCTACCACTATCAGATTAGAGCCATAAGAGAGACTAGACATCTACCACCCCACTACCACTGTCAGATTAGAGCCATAAGGGAGACTAGACATCTACCACCCCACTACCAATATCAAATTAGAGCCATAAGGGAGACTAGACATCTACCACCCCACTACCACTGTCAGATTAGAACCATAAGGGAGACTAGACATCTGCCACCCCACTATCAGATTAGAGCCATAAGGGAGACTAGACATCTACCAACCCACTACCACTATCAGATTAGAGCCATAAGGGAGACTAGACATCTACCACCCCACTACCACTATCAGATTAGAGCCATAAGGGAGACTAGACATCTACCAACCCACTTCCACTATCAGATTAGAGCCATAAGGGAGACTAGACATCTACCACCCCACTACAACTATCAAATTAGAGCCAAAAGGGAGACTAGACATCTACCACCCCACTACCACTATCAGATTAGAGCCATAAGGGAGACTAGACATCTGCCACCCCAATATCAGATTAGAGCCATAAGGGAGACTAGACATCTACCAACCCACTACCACTATCAAATTAGAGCCATAAGGGAGACTAGACATCTACCACCCCACTACCACTATCAAATTAGAGCCATAAGGGAGCCTAGATTTCTACCAACCCACTATCAGATTAGAGCCATAAGGGAGACTAGACATCTACAACCCCACTACCACTATCAGATTAGAGCCATAAGGGAGACTAGACATCTACCACCCCACTACCACTATCAGATTAGAGCCATAAGGGAGACTAGACATCTACCACCCCACTACCACTATCAGATTAGAGCCATAAGGGAGACTAGACATCTACCACCCCACTACCACTATCAAATTAGAGCCATAAGGGAGACTAGACATCTACCACCCCACTACCACTATCAGATTAGAGCCATAAGGGAGACTAGACATCTGCCACCCCTCTACCACTATCAGATTAGAGCCATAAGGGAGACTAGACATCTACCACCCCACTACCACTATCAGATTAGAGCCATAAGGGAGACTAGACATCTGCCACCCCTCTACCACTATCAGATTAGAGCCATAAGGGAGACTAGACATCTACCACCCCACTACCACTATCAGATTAGAGCCATAAGGGAGACTAGACATCTACCACCCCATTACCACTATCAAATTAGAGCCATAAGGGAGACTAGACATCTACCACCCCACTACCACTATCAAATTAGAGCCACAAGGGAGACTAGACATCTACCACCCCACTACCACTATCAGATAAGAGCCATAAGGGAGACTAGACATCTACCACCCCACTACCACTATCAAATTAGAGCCATGAGGGAGACTAGACATCTACCACCCCACTACCACTTTCAGATTAGAGCCATAAGGGAGACTAGACATCTGCCACCCCTCTACCACTATCAGATTAGAGCCATAAGAGAGACTAGACATCTACCACCCCACTACCACTATCAGATTAGAGCCATAAGGGAGACTAGACATCTACCACCCCACTACCACTATCAAATTAGAGCCATAAGGGAGACTAGACATCTACCAACCCACTACCACTATCAGATTAGAGCCATAAGGGAGACTAGACATCTACCACCCCACTACCACTATCAAATTAGAGCCATAAGGGAGACTAGACATCTGCCACCCCTCTACCACTATCATATTAGAGCCATAAGGGAGACTAGACATCTACCACCCCACTACCACTATCAAATTAGAGCCATAAGGGAGACTAGACATCTACCACCCCACTACCACTATCAGATTAGAGCCATAAGGGAGACTAGACATCTGCCACCCCTCTACCACTATCAGATTAGAGCCATAAGGGAGACTAGAAATCTACCACCCCACTACCACTATCAGATTAGAGCCATAAGGGAGACTAGACATCTACCACCCCACTACCACTATCAAATTAGAGCCATAAGGGAGACTAGACATCTACCACCCCACTACCACTATCAGATTAGAGCCATAAGGGAGACTAGACATCTGCCACCCCACTATCAGATTAGAGCCATAAGGGAGACTAGACATCTGCCACCCCACTACCACTATCAAATTAGAGCCATAAGGGAGACTAGACATCTACCACCCCACTACCACTATCAAATTAGAGCCGTAAGGGAGACTAGACATCTACCACCCCACTACCACTATCAGATTAGAGCCATAAGGGAGACTAGACATCTGCCACTACCACTATCAGATTAGAGCCATAAGGGAGACTAGACATCTACCACCCCACTACCACTATCAGATTAGAGCCATAAGGGAGACTAGACATCTGCCACCCCACTACCACTATCAAATTAGAGCCATAAAGGAGACTAGACATCTACCACCCCACTACCACTATCAGATTAGAGCCATAAGGGAGACTAGACATCTGCCACCCCTCTACCACTATCAGATTAGAGCCATAAGGGAAACTAGACATCTACCACCCCACTACCACTATCAGATTAGAGCCATAAGGGAGACTAGACATCTACCACCCCATTACCACTATCAAATTAGAGCCATAAGGGAGACTAGACATCTACCACCCCACTACCACTATCAGATTAGAGCCATAAGGGAGACTAGACATCTGCCACCCCACTATCAGATTAGAGCCATAAGGGAGACTAGACATCTACCAACCCACTACCACTATCAGATTAGAGCCATAAGGGAGACTAGACATCTACCACCCCACTACCACTATCAGATTAGAGTCATAAGGGAGACTAGACATCTACCAACCCACTAAAACTATCAAATTAGAGCCATAAGGGAGACTAGACATCTACCACCCCACTACCACTATCAGATTAGAGCCATAAGGGAGACTAGACATCTACCACCCCACTACCACTATCAGATTAGAGCCATAAGGGAGACTAGACATCTACCAACCCACTACCACTATCAGATTAGAGCCATAAGGGAGGCTAGACATCTACCACCCCACTACCACTATCAAATTAGAGCCATAAGGGAGACTAGACATCTGCCACCCCTCTACCACTATCAGATTAGAGCCATAAGGGAGACTAGACATCTACCACCCCACTACCACTATCAAATTAGAGCCATAAGGGAGACTAGACATCTACCACCCCACTACCACTATCAGATTAGAGCCATAAGGGAGACTAGACATCTGCCACCCCACTATCAGATTAGAGCCATAAGGGAGACTAGACATCTACCAACCCACTACCACTATAAGATTAGAGCCATAAGTGAGCCTAGACATCTACCAACCCAATACCAGATTAGAGCCATAAGGGAGACTAGACATCTACAACCCCACTACCACTATCAGATTAGAGCCATAAGGGAGACTAGACATCTACCACCCCACTACCACTATCAAATTAGAGCCATAAGGGAGACTAGACATCTACCACCCCACTACGACTATCAGATTAGAGCCATAAGGGAGCCTAGACATCTACCAACCCACTAACACTATCAGATTAGAGCCATAAGGGAGACTAGACATCTACCACCCCACTACCACTATCAAATTAGAGCCATAAGGGAGACTAGACATCTGCCACCCCTCTACCACTATCAGATTAGAGCCATAAGGGAGACTAGACATCTACCACCCCACTACCACTATCAGATTAGAGCCATAAGGGAGACTAGACATCTACCACCCCACTACCACTATCAAATTAGAGCCATAAGGGAGCCTAGACATCTACCACCCCACTACCACTATCAGATTAGAGCCATAAGGGAGACTAGACATCTACCAACCCACTACCACTATCAGATTAGAGCCATAAGGGAGACTAGACATCTACCACCCCACTACCACTATCAAATTAGAGCCATAAGGGAGACTAGACATCTGCCACCCCTCTACCACTATCAGATTAGAGCCATAAGGGAGACTAGACATCTACCACCCCACTACCATTATCAAATTAGAGCCATAAGGGAGACTAGACATCTACCACCCCACTACCACTATCAGATTAGAGCCATAAGGGAGACTAGACATCTGCCACCCCTCTACCACTATCAGATTAGAGCCATAAGAGAGACTAGACATCTACCACCCCACTACCACTATCAGATTAGAGCCATAAGGGAGACTAGACATCTACCACCCCACTACCAATATCAAATTAGAGCCATAAGGGAGACTAGACATCTACCACCCCGCTACCACTATCAGATTAGAGCCATAAGGGAGACTAGACATCTGCCACCCCACTATCAGATTAGAGCCATAAGGGAGACTAGACATCTACCAACCCACTACCACTATCAGATTAGAGCCATAAGGGAGACTAGACATCTACCACCCCACTACCACTATCAGATTAGAGCCATAAGGGAGACTAGACATCTACCACCCCACTAAAACTATCAAATTAGAGCCATAAGGGAGACTAGACATCTGCCACCCCAATATCAGATTAGAGCCATAAGGGAGACTAGACATCTACCAACCCACTACCACTATCAAATTAGAGCCATAAGGGAGACTAGACATCTACCAACCCACTACCACTATCAAATTAGAGCCATAAGAGAGACTAGACATCTACCACCCCACTACCACTATCAGATTAGAGCCATAAGGGAGACTAGACATCTACCACCCCACTACCACTATCAAATTAGAGCCATAAGGGAGACTAGACATCTACCAACCCACTACCACTATCAGATTAGAGCCATAAGGGAGACTAGACATCTACCACCCCACTACCACTATCAAATTAGAGCCATAAGGGAGACTAGACATCTGCCACCCCTCTACCACTATCAGATTAGAGCCATAAGGGAGACTAGACATCTACCACCCCACTACCACTATCAAATTAGAGCCATAAGGGAGACTAGACATCTACCACCCCACTACCACTATCAGATTAGAGCCATAAGGGAGACTAGACATCTGCCACCCCTCTACCACTATCAGATTAGAGCCATAAGGGAGACTAGACATCTACCACCCCACTACCACTATCAGATTAGAGCCATAAGGGAGACTAGACATCTACCACCCCACTACCACTATCAAATTAGAGCCATAAGGGAGACTAGACATCTACCACCCCACTACCACTATCAGATTAGAGCCATAAGGGAGACTAGACATCTGCCACCCCACTATCAGATTAGAGCCATAAGGGAGACTAGACATCTGCCACCCCACTACCACTATCAAATTAGAGCCATAAGGGAGACTAGACATCTACCACCCCACTACAACTATCAAATTAGAGCCATAAGGGAGACTAGACATCTACCACCCCACTACCACTATCAGATTAGAGCCATAAGGGAGACTAGACATCTGCCACTACCACTATCAGATTAGAGCCATAAGGGAGACTAGACATCTACCACCCCACTACCACTATCAGATTAGAGCCATAAGGGAGACTAGACATCTGCCACCCCACTACCACTATCAAATTAGAGCCATAAAGGAGACTAGACATCTACCACCCCACTACCACTATCAGATTAGAGCCATAAGGGAGACTAGACATCTGCCACCCCTCTACCACTATCAGATTAGAGCCATAAGGGAGACTAGACATCTACCACCCCACTACCACTATCAGATTAGAGCCATAAGGGAGACTAGACATCTACCACCCCATTACCACTATCAAATTAGAGCCATAAGGGAGACTAGACATCTACCACCCCACTACCACTATCAGATTAGAGCCATAAGGGAGACTAGACATCTGCCACCCCACTATCAGATTAGAGCCATAAGGGAGACTAGACATCTACCAACCCACTACCACTATCAGATTAGAGCCATAAGGGAGACTAGACATCTACCACCCCACTACCACTATCAGATTAGAGTCATAAGGGAGACTAGACATCTACCAACCCACTAAAACTATCAAATTAGAGCCATAAGGGAGACTAGACATCTACCACCCAACTACCACTATCAGATTAGAGCCATAAGGGAGACTAGACATCTACCACCCCACTACCACTATCAGATTAGAGCCATAAGGGAGACTAGACATCTACCAACCCACTACCACTATCAGATTAGAGCCATAAGGGAGGCTAGACATCTACCACCCCACTACCACTATCAAATTAGAGCCATAAGGGAGACTAGACATCTGCCACCCCTCTACCACTATCAGATTAGAGCCATAAGGGAGACTAGACATCTACCACCCCACTACCACTATCAAATTAGAGCCATAAGGGAGACTAGACATCTACCACCCCACTACCACTATCAGATTAGAGCCATAAGGGAGACTAGACATCTGCCACCCCACTATCAGATTAGAGCCATAAGGGAGACTAGACATCTACCAACCCACTACCACTATAAGATTAGAGCCATAAGTGAGCCTAGACATCTACCAACCCAATACCAGATTAGAGCCATAAGGGAGACTAGACATCTACAACCCCACTACCACTATCAGATTAGAGCCATAAGGGAGACTAGACATCTACCACCCCACTACCACTATCAAATTAGAGCCATAAGGGAGACTAGACATCTACCACCCCACTACGACTATCAGATTAGAGCCATAAGGGAGCCTAGACATCTACCAACCCACTAACACTATCAGATTAGAGCCATAAGGGAGACTAGACATCTACCACCCCACTACCACTATCAAATTAGAGCCATAAGGGAGACTAGACATCTACCACCCCACTACCACTATCAGATTAGAGCCATAAGGGAGACTAGACATCTGCCACCCCACTATCAGATTAGAGCCATAAGGGAGACTAGACATCTGCCACCCCACTACCACTATCAAATTAGAGCCATAAGGGAGACTAGACATCTACCACCCCACTACCACTATCAAATTAGAGCCATAAGGGAGACTAGACATCTACCACCCCACTACCACTATCAGATTAGAGCCATAAGGGAGACTAGACATCTGCCACTACCACTATCAGATTAGAGCCATAAGGGAGACTAGACATCTACCACCCCACTACCACTATCAGATTAGAGCCATAAGGGAGACTAGACATCTGCCACCCCACTACCACTATCAAATTAGAGCCATAAAGGAGACTAGACATCTACCACCCCACTACCACTATCAGATTAGAGCCATAAGGGAGACTAGACATCTGCCACCCCTCTACCACTATCAGATTAGAGCCATAAGGGAGACTAGACATCTACCACCCCACTACCACTATCAGATTAGAGCCATAAGGGAGACTAGACATCTACCACCCCATTACCACTATCAAATTAGAGCCATAAGGGAGACTAGACATCTACCACCCCACTACCACTATCAGATTAGAGCCATAAGGGAGACTAGACATCTGCCACCCCACTATCAGATTAGAGCCATAAGGGAGACTAGACATCTACCAACCCACTACCACTATCAGATTAGAGCCATAAGGGAGACTAGACATCTACCACCCCACTACCACTATCAGATTAGAGTCATAAGGGAGACTAGACATCTACCAACCCACTAAAACTATCAAATTAGAGCCATAAGGGAGACTAGACATCTACCACCCAACTACCACTATCAGATTAGAGCCATAAGGGAGACTAGACATCTACCACCCCACTACCACTATCAGATTAGAGCCATAAGGGAGACTAGACATCTACCAACCCACTACCACTATCAGATTAGAGCCATAAGGGAGGCTAGACATCTACCACCCCACTACCACTATCAAATTAGAGCCATAAGGGAGACTAGACATCTGCCACCCCTCTACCACTATCAGATTAGAGCCATAAGGGAGACTAGACATCTACCACCCCACTACCACTATCAAATTAGAGCCATAAGGGAGACTAGACATCTACCACCCCACTACCACTATCAGATTAGAGCCATAAGGGAGACTAGACATCTGCCACCCCACTATCAGATTAGAGCCATAAGGGAGACTAGACATCTACCAACCCACTACCACTATAAGATTAGAGCCATAAGTGAGCCTAGACATCTACCAACCCAATACCAGATTAGAGCCATAAGGGAGACTAGACATCTACAACCCCACTACCACTATCAGATTAGAGCCATAAGGGAGACTAGACATCTACCACCCCACTACCACTATCAAATTAGAGCCATAAGGGAGACTAGACATCTACCACCCCACTACGACTATCAGATTAGAGCCATAAGGGAGCCTAGACATCTACCAACCCACTAACACTATCAGATTAGAGCCATAAGGGAGACTAGACATCTACCACCCCACTACCACTATCAAATTAGAGCCATAAGGGAGACTAGACATCTGCCACCCCTCTACCACTATCAGATTAGAGCCATAAGGGAGACTAGACATCTACCACCCCACTACCACTATCAGATTAGAGCCATAAGGGAGACTAGACATCTACCACCCCACTACCACTATCAAATTAGAGCCATAAGGGAGCCTAGACATCTACCACCCCACTACCACTATCAGATTAGAGCCATAAGGGAGACTAGACATCTACCAACCCACTACCACTATCAGATTAGAGCCATAAGGGAGACTAGACATCTACCACCCCACTACCACTATCAAATTAGAGCCATAAGGGAGACTAGACATCTGCCACCCCTCTACCACTATCAGATTAGAGCCATAAGGGAGACTAGACATCTACCACCCCACTACCATTATCAAATTAGAGCCATAAGGGAGACTAGACATCTACCACCCCACTACCACTATCAGATTAGAGCCATAAGGGAGACTAGACATCTGCCACCCCACTATCAGATTAGAGCCATAAGGGAGACTAGACATCTACCAACCCACTACCACTATCAGATTAGAGCCATAAGGGAGACTAGACATCTACCACCCCACTACCACTATCAGATTAGAGCCATAAGGGAGACTAGACATCTACCACCCCACTAAAACTATCAAATTAGAGCCATAAGGGAGACTAGACATCTACCACCCCACTGTCACTATCAGATTAGAGCCATAAGGGAGACTAGACATCTACCACCCCACTACCACTATCAGATTAGAGCCATAAGGGAGACTAGACATCTACCAACCCACTTCCACTATCAGATTAGAGCCATAAGGGAGACTAGACATCTACCACCCCACTACCACTATCAAATTAGAGCCATAAGGGAGACTAGACATCTGCCACCCCTCTACCACTATCAGATTAGAGCCATAAGGGAGACTAGACATCTACCACCCCACTACCACTATCAGATTAGAGCCATAAGGGAGACTAGACATCTACCACCCCACTAAAACTATCGAATTAGAGCCATAAGGGAGACTAGACATCTGCCACCCCAATATCAGATTAGAGCCATAAGGGAGACTAGACATCTACCAACCCACTACCACTATCAAATTAGAGCCATAAGGGAGACTAGACATCTACCACCCCACTACCACTATCAAATTAGAGCCATAAGGGAGCCTAGATTTCTACCAACCCACTATCAGATTAGAGCCATAAGGGAGACTAGACATCTACAACCCCACTACCACTATCAGATTAGAGCCATAAGGGAGACTAGACATCTGCCACCCCTCTACCACTATCAGATTAGAGCCATAAGGGAGACGAGACATCTACCACCCCACTACCACTATCAGATTAGAGCCATAAGGGAGACTAGACATCTACCAACCCACTACCACTATCAGATTAGAGCCATAAGGGAGAATAGACATCTACCACCCCACTACCACTATCAAATTAGAGCCATAAGGGAGACTAGACATCTGCCACCCCTCTACCACTATAAGATTAGAGCCATAAGGGAGACTAGACATCTACCACCCCACTACCACTATCAAATTAGAGCCATAAGGGAGACTAGACATCTACCACCCCACTACCACTATCAGATTAGAGCCATAAGGGAGACTAGACATATACCAACCCACTACCACTATCAGATTAGAGCCATAAGGGAGACTAGACATCTACCACCCCACTACCACTATCAGATTAGAGCCATAAGGGAGACTAGACATCTGCCACCCCACTACCACTATCAGATTACAGCCATAAGGGAGAATAGACATCTACCACCCCACTACCACTATCAGATTAGAGCCATAAGGGAGACTAGACATCTACCACCCCACTACCACTATCAAATTAGAGCCATAAGGGAGACTAGACATCTACCACCCCACTACCACTATCAGATTAGAGCCATAAGGGAGACTAGACATCTGCCACCCCACTATCAGATTAGAGCCATAAGGGAGACTAGACATCTACCACCCCACTACCACTATCAGATTAGAGCCATAAGGGAGACTAGATATCTACCACCCCACTACCACTATCAAATTAGAGCCATAAAGGAGACTAGACATCTACCACCCCACAACCACTATCAGATTAGAGCCATAAGGGAGACTAGACATCTGCCACTACCACTATCAGATTAGAGCCATAAGGGAGACTAGACATCTACCACCCCACTACCACTATCAGATTAGAGCCATAAGGGAGACTAGACATCTACCACCCCACTACCACTATCAAATTAGAGCCATAAGGGAGACTAGACATCTACCACCCCACTACCACTATCAGATTAGAGCCATAAGGGAGACTAGACATCTGCCACCCCACTACCACTATCAGATTAGAGCCATAAGGGAGACTAGACATCTACCACCCCACTACCACTATCAGATTAGAGCCATAAGGGAGACTAGACATCTACCACCCCACTACCACTATCGAATTAGAGCCATAAGGGAGACTAGACATCTACCACCCCACTACCAATATCAGATTAGAGCCATAAGGGAGACTAGACATCTGCCACCCCACTATCAGATTAGAGCCATAAGGGAGACTAGACATCTACCAACCCACTACCACTATCAGATTAGAGCTATAAGGGAGACTAGACATCTACCACCCCACTACCACTATTAGATTAGAGCCATAAGGGAGACTAGACATCTACCAACCCACTAAAACTATCAAATTAGAGCCATAAGGGAGACTAGACATCTACCACCCCACTACCACTATCAGATTAGAGCCATAAGGGAGACTAGACATCTACCACCCCACTACCACTATTAGATTAGAGCCATAAGGGAGACTAGACATCTACCAACCCACTAAAACTATCAAATTAGAGCCATAAGGGAGACTAGACATCTACCACCCCACTACCACTATCAGATTAGAGCCATAAGGGAGACTAGACATCTACCACCCCACTACCGCTATCAGATTAGAGCCATAAGGGAGACTAGACATCTACCAACCCACTACCACTATCAGATTAGAGCCATAAGGGAGGCTAGACATCTACCACCCCACTACCACTATCAAATTAGAGCCATAAGGGAGACTAGACATCTGCCACCCCTCTACCACTATCAGATTAGAGCCATAAGGGAGACTAGACATCTACCACCCCACTACCACTATCAGATTAGAGCCATAAGGGAGACTAGACATCTACCACCCCACTACCACTATCAAATTAGAGCCATAAGGGAGACTAGACATCTACCACCCCACTACCACTATCAGATTAGAGCCATAAGGGAGCCTAGACATCTGCCACCCCACTATCAGATTAGAGCCATAAGGGAGACTAGACATCTACCATCCCACTACCACTATCAGATTAGAGCCATAAGGGAGACTAGACATCTACCAACCCAGTACCAGATTAGAGCCATAAGGGAGACTAGACATCTACAACCCCACTACCACTATCAGATTAGAGCCATAAGGGAGACTAGACATCTACCACCCCACTACCACTATCAAATTAGAGCCATAAGGGAGACTAGACATCTACCACCCCACTACCACTATCAGATTAGAGCCATAAGGGAGACTAGACATCTACCAACCCACTACCACTATCAGATTAGAGCCATAAGGGAGACTAGACATCTACCACCCCACTACCACTATCAAATTAGAGCCATAAGGGAGACTAGACATCTGCCACCCCTCTACCACTATCAGATTAGAGCCATAAGGGAGACTAGACATCTACCAACCCACTACCACTATCAGATTAGAGCCATAAGGGAGACTAGACATCTACCACCCCACTACCACTATCAGATTAGAGCCATAAGGGAGACTAGACATCTACCACCCCACTAAAACTATCAAATTAGAGCCATAAGGGAGACTAGACATCTACCACCCCACTACCACTATCAGATTAGAGCCAAAAGGGAGACTAGACATCTACCACCCCACTACCACTATCAGATTAGAGCCATAAGGGAGACTAGACATCTACCAACCCACTTCCACTATCAGATTAGAGCCATAAGGGAGACTAGACATCTACCGTCCCACTACCACTATCAAATTAGAGCCATAAGGGAGACTAGACATCTGCCACCCCTCTACCACTATCAGATTAGAGCCATAAGGGAGCCTAGACATCTACCACCCCACTACCACTATCAGATTAGAGCCATAAGGGAGACTAGACATCTACAACCCCACTACAACTATCAAATTAGAGCCATAAGGGAGACTAGACATCTACCACCCCACTACCACTATCAGATTAGAGCCATAAGGGAGACTAGACATCTGCCACCCCAATATCAGATTAGAGCCATAAGGGAGACTAGACATCTACCAACCCACTACCACTATCAGATTAGAGCCATAAGGGAGGCTAGACATCTACCACCCCACTACCACTATCAAATTAGAGCCATAAGGGAGACTAGACATCTGCCACCCCTCTACCACTATCAGATTAGAGCCATAAGGGAGACTAGACATCTACCACCCCACTACCACTATCAGATTAGAGCCATAAGGGAGACTAGACATCTACCACCCCACTACCACTATCAAATTAGAGCCATAAGGGAGACTAGACATCTACCACCCCACTACCACTATCAGATTAGAGCCATACGGGAGACTAGACATCTGCCACCCCACTATCAGATTAGAGCCATAAGGGAGACTAGACATCTACCATCCCACTACCACTATCAGATTAGAGCCATAAGGGAGACTAGACATCTACCAACCCAGTACCAGATTAGAGCCATAAGGGAGACTAGACATCTACAACCCCACTACCACTATCAGATTAGAGCCATAAGGGAGACTAGACATCTACCACCCCACTACCACTATCAAATTAGAGCCATAAGGGAGACTAGACATCTACCACCCCACTACCACTATCAGATTAGAGCCATAAGGGAGACTAGACATCTACCAACCCACTACCACTATCAGATTAGAGCCATAAGGGAGACTAGACATCTACCACCCCACTACCACTATCAAATTAGAGCCATAAGGGAGACTAGACATCTGCCACCCCTCTACCACTATCAGATTAGAGCCATAAGGGAGACTAGACATCTACCAACCCACTACCACTATCAGATTAGAGCCATAAGGGAGACTAGACATCTACCACCCCACTACCACTATCAGATTAGAGCCATAAGGGAGACTAGACATCTACCACCCCACTAAAACTATCAAATTAGAGCCATAAGGGAGACTAGACATCTACCACCCCACTACCACTATCAGATTAGAGCCAAAAGGGAGACTAGACATCTACCACCCCACTACCACTATCAGATTAGAGCCATAAGGGAGACTAGACATCTACCAACCCACTTCCACTATCAGATTAGAGCCATAAGGGAGACTAGACATCTACCGTCCCACTACCACTATCAAATTAGAGCCATAAGGGAGACTAGACATCTGCCACCCCTCTACCACTATCAGATTAGAGCCATAAGGGAGCCTAGACATCTACCACCCCACTACCACTATCAGATTAGAGCCATAAGGGAGACTAGACATCTACAACCCCACTACAACTATCAAATTAGAGCCATAAGGGAGACTAGACATCTACCACCCCACTACCACTATCAGATTAGAGCCATAAGGGAGACTAGACATCTGCCACCCCAATATCAGATTAGAGCCATAAGGGAGACTAGACATCTACCAACCCACTACCACTATCAAATTAGAGCCATAAGGGAGACTAGACATCTACCAACCCACTACCACTATCAAATTAGAGCCATAAGGGAGCCTAGATTTCTACCAACCCACTATCAGATTAGAGCCATAAGGGAGACTAGACATCTACAACCCCACTACCACTATCAGATTAGAGCCATAAGGGAGACTAGACATCTACCACCCCACTACCACTATCAAATTAGAGCCATAAGGGAGACTAGACATCTACCACCCCACTACCACTATCAGATTAGAGCCATAAGGGAGACTAGACATCTACCACCCCACTACCACTATCAGATTAGAGCCATAAGGGAGACTAGACATATACCAACCCACTACCACTATCAGATTAGAGCCATAAGGGAGACTAGACATCTACCACCCCACTACCACTATCAAATTAGAGCCATAAGGGAGACTAGACATCTGCCACCCCTCTACCACTATCAGATTAGAGCCATAAGGGAGACTAGACATCTACCACCCCACTACCACTATCAAATTAGAGCCATAAGGGAGACTAGACATCTACCACCCCACTACCACTATCAGATTAGAGCCATAAGGGAGACTAGACATCTGCCACCCCACTATCAGATTAGAGCCATAAGGGAGACTAGACATCTACCACCCCACTACCACTATCAGATTAGAGCCATAAGGGAGACTAGACATCTACCACCCCACTACCACTATCAAATTAGAACCATAAGGGAGACTAGACATCTACCACCCCACTACCACTATCAGATTAGAGCCATAAGGGAGACTAGACATCTACCACCCCACTACCACTATCAAATTAGAACCATAAGGGAGACTAGACATCTACCACCCCACTACCACTATCAGATTAGAGCCATAAGGGAGACTAGACATCTACCACCCCACTAAAACTATCAAATTAGAGCCATAAGGGAGACTAGACATCTACCACCCCACTACCACTATCAGATTAGAGCCAAAAGGGAGACTAGACATCTACCACCCCACTACCACTATCAGATTAGAGCCATAAGGGAGACTAGACATCTACCAACCCACTTCCACTATCAGATTAGAGCCATAAGGGAGACTAGACATCTACCGTCCCACTACCACTATCAAATTAGAGCCATAAGGGAGACTAGACATCTGCCACCCCTCTACCACTATCAGATTAGAGCCATAAGGGAGCCTAGACATCTACCACCCCACTACCACTATCAGATTAGAGCCATAAGGGAGACTAGACATCTACAACCCCACTACAACTATCAAATTAGAGCCATAAGGGAGACTAGACATCTACCACCCCACTACCACTATCAGATTAGAGCCATAAGGGAGACTAGACATCTGCCACCCCAATATCAGATTAGAGCCATAAGGGAGACTAGACATCTACCAACCCACTACCACTATCAAATTAGAGCCATAAGGGAGACTAGACATCTACCAACCCACTACCACTATCAAATTAGAGCCATAAGGGAGCCTAGATTTCTACCAACCCACTATCAGATTAGAGCCATAAGGGAGACTAGACATCTACAACCCCACTACCACTATCAGATTAGAGCCATAAGGGAGACTAGACATCTACCACCCCACTACCACTATCAAATTAGAGCCATAAGGGAGACTAGACATCTACCACCCCACTACCACTATCAGATTAGAGCCATAAGGGAGACTAGACATCTACCACCCCACTACCACTATCAGATTAGAGCCATAAGGGAGACTAGACATATACCAACCCACTACCACTATCAGATTAGAGCCATAAGGGAGACTAGACATCTACCACCCCACTACCACTATCAAATTAGAGCCATAAGGGAGACTAGACATCTGCCACCCCTCTACCACTATCAGATTAGAGCCATAAGGGAGACTAGACATCTACCACCCCACTACCACTATCAAATTAGAGCCATAAGGGAGACTAGACATCTACCACCCCACTACCACTATCAGATTAGAGCCATAAGGGAGACTAGACATCTGCCACCCCACTATCAGATTAGAGCCATAAGGGAGACTAGACATCTACCACCCCACTACCACTATCAGATTAGAGCCATAAGGGAGACTAGACATCTACCACCCCACTACCACTATCAAATTAGAACCATAAGGGAGACTAGACATCTACCACCCCACTACCACTATCAGATTAGAGCCATAAGGGAGACTAGACATCTACCACCCCACTACCACTATCAAATTAGAACCATAAGGGAGACTAGACATCTACCACCCCACTACCACTATCAGATTAGAGCCATAAGGGAGACTAGACATCTGCCACTACCACTATCAGATTAGAGCCATAAGGGAGACTAGACATCTACCACCCCACTACCACTATCAGATTAGAGCCATAAGGGAGACTAGACATCTACCACCCCACTACCACTATCAAATTAGAGCCATAAGGGAGACTAGACATCTACCACCCCACTACCACTATCAGATTAGAGCCATAAGGGAGACTAGACATCTGCCACCCCTCTACCACTATCAGATTAGAGCCATAAGGGAGACTAGACATCTACCACCCCACTACCACTATCAGATTAGAGCCATAAGGGAGCCTAGACATCTACCACCCCACTACCACTATCAAATTAGAGCCATAAGGGAGACTAGACATCTACCACCCCACTACCACTATCAGATTAGAGCCATAAGGGAGACTAGACATCTGCCACCCAACTATCAGATTAGAGCCATAAGGGAGACTAGACATCTACCAACCCACTACCACTATCAGATTAGAGCCATAAGGGAGACTAGACATCTACCACCCCACTACCACTATCAGATTAGAGCCATAAGGGAGACTAGACATCTACCAACCCACTAAAACTATCAAATTAGAGCCATAAGGGAGACTAGACATCTACCACCCCACTACCACTATCAGATTAGAGCCATAAGGGAGACTAGACATCTACCACCCCACTACCACTATCAGATTAGAGCCATAAGGGAGACTAGACATCTACCAACCCACTACCACTATCAGATTAGAGCCATAAGGGAGGCTAGACATCTACCACCCCACTACCACTATCAAATTAGAGCCATAAGGGAGACTAGACATCTGCCACCCCTCTACCACTATCAGATTAGAGCCATAAGGGAGACTAGACATCTACCACCCCACTACCACTATCAGATTAGAGCCATAAGGGAGACTAGACATCTACCACCCCACTACAACTATCAAATTAGAGCCATAAGGGAGACTAGACATCTACCACCCCACTACCACTATCAGATTAGAGCCATATGGGAGACTAGACATCTGCCACCCCAATATCAGATTAGAGCCATAAGGGAGACTAGACATCTACCAACCCACTACCACTATCAAATTAGAGCCATAAGGGAGACTAGACATCTACCACCCCACTACCACTATCAAATTAGAGCCATAAGGGAGCCTAGATTTCTACCAACCCACTATCAGATTAGAGCCATAAGGGAGACTAGACATCTACAACCCCACTACCACTATCAGATTAGAGCCATAAGGGAGACTAGACATCTACCACCCCACTACCACTATCAAATTAGAGCCATAAGGGAGACTAGACATCTACCACCCCACTACCACTATCAGATTAGAGCCATAAGGGAGACTAGACATCTACCAACCCACTACCACTATCAGATTAGAGCCATAAGGGAGAATAGACATCTACCACCCCACTACCACTATCAGATTAGAGCCATAAGGGAGACTAGACATCTGCCACCCCTCTACCACTATCAGATTAGAGCCATAAGGGAGACTAGACATCTACCACCCCACTACCACTATCAGATTAGAGCCATAAGGGAGACTAGACATCTACCACCCCACTACCACTATCAAATTAGAGCCATAAGGGAGACTACACATCTGCCACCCCTCTACCACCATCAGATTAGAGCCATAAGGGAGCCTAGACATCTGCCACCCCTCTACCACTATCAGATTAGAGCCATAAGGGAGACTAGACATCTACCACCCCACTACCACTATCAAATTAGAGCCATAAGGGAGACTAGACATCTACCACCCCACTACCACTATCAAATTAGAGCCATAAGGGAGACTAGACATCTACCACCCCACTACCACTATCAGATTAGAGCCATAAGGGAGACAAGACATCTGCCACCCCACTATCAGATTAGAGCCATAAGGGAGACTAGACATCTACCACCCCACTACCACTATCAGATTAGAGCCATAAGGGAGACTAGACATCTACCACCCCACTACCACTATCAAATTAGAGCCATAAGGGAGACTAGACATCTGCCACCCCTCTACCACTATCAGATTAGAGCCATAAGGGAGACTAGACATCTACCACCCCACTACCACTATCAAATTAGAGCCATAAGGGAGACTAGACATCTACCACCCCACTACCACTATCAGATTAGAGCCATAAGGGAGACTAGACATCTGCCACCCCTCTACCACTATCAGATTAGAGCCATAAGAGAGACTAGACATCTACCACCCCACTACCACTATCAGATTAGAGCCATAAGGGAGACTAGACATCTACCACCCCACTACCAATATCAGATTAGAGCCATAAGGGAGCCTAGACATCTACCACCCCACTACCACTATCAGATTAGAGCCATAAGGGAGACTAGACATCTGCCACCCCACTATCAGATTAGAGCCATAAGGGAGACTAGACATCTACCACCCCACTACCACTATCAGATTAGAGCCATAAGGGAGACTAGACATCTACCACCCCACTACCACTATCAAATTAGAGCCATAAGGGAGACTAGACATCTGCCACCCCTCTACCACCATCAGATTAGAGCCATAAGGGAGCCTAGACATCTGCCACCCCTCTACCACTATCAGATTAGAGCCATAAGGGAGACTAGACATCTACCACCCCACTACCACTATCAAATTAGAGCCATAAGGGAGACTAGACATCTACCACCCCACTACCACTATCAGATTAGAGCCATAAGGGAGACTAGACATCTACCACCCCACTACCACTATCAAATTAGAGCCATAAGGGAGACTAGACATCTAACACCCCACTACCACTATCAGATTAGAGCCATAAGGGAGACAAGACATCTGCCACCCCACTATCAGATTAGAGCCATAAGGGAGACTAGACATCTACCACCCCACTACCACTATCAGATTAGAGCCATAAGGGAGACTAGACATCTACCACCCCACTACCACTATCAAATTAGAGCCATAAGGGAGACTAGACATCTGCCACCCCTCTACCACTATCAGATTAGAGCCATAAGGGAGACTAGACATCTACCACCCCACTACCACTATCAAATTAGAGCCATAAGGGAGACTAGACATCTACCACCCCACTACCACTATCAGATTAGAGCCATAAGGGAGACTAGACATCTGCCACCCCTCTACCACTATCAGATTAGAGCCATAAGAGAGACTAGACATCTACCACCCCACTACCACTATCAGATTAGAGCCATAAGGGAGACTAGACATCTACCACCCCACTACCAATATCAAATTAGAGCCATAAGGGAGCCTAGACATCTACCACCCCACTACCACTATCAGATTAGAGCCATAAGGGAGACTAGACATCTGCCACCCCACTATCAGATTAGAGCCATAAGGGAGACTAGACATCTACCAACCCACTACCACTATCAGATTAGAGCCATAAGGGAGACTAGACATCTACCACCCCACTACCACTATCAGATTAGAGCCATAAGGGAGACTAGACATCTACCACCCCACTAAAACTATCAAATTAGAGCCATAAGGGAGACTAGACATCTACCACCCCACTACCACTATCAGATTAGAGCCAAAAGGGAGACTAGACATCTACCACCCCACTACCACTATCAGATTAGAGCCATAAGGGAGACTAGACATCTACCAACCCACTTCCACTATCAGATTAGAGCCATAAGGGAGACTAGACATCTACCGTTCCACTACCACTATCAAATTAGAGCCATAAGGGAGACTAGACATCTGCCACCCCTCTACCACTATCAGATTAGAGCCATAAGGGAGCCTAGACATCTACCACCCCACTACCACTATCAGATTAGAGCCATAAGGGAGACTAGACATCTACCACCCCACTACAACTATCAAATTAGAGCCATAAGGGAGACTAGACATCTACCACCCCACTACCACTATCAGATTAGAGCCATAAGGGAGACTAGACATCTGCCACCCCAATATCAGATTAGAGCCATAAGGGAGACTAGACATCTACCAACCCACTACCACTATCAAATTAGAGCCATAAGGGAGACTAGACATCTACCAACCCACTACCACTATCAAATTAGAGCCATAAGGGAGCCTAGATTTCTACCAACCCACTATCAGATTAGAGCCATAAGGGAGACTAGACATCTACAACCCCACTACCACTATCAGATTAGAGCCATAAGGGAGACTAGACATCTACCACCCCACTACCACTATCAAATTAGAGCCATAAGGGAGACTAGACATCTACCACCCCACTACCACTATCAGATTAGAGCCATAAGGGAGACTAGACATCTACCAACCCACTACCACTATCAGATTAGAGCCATAAGGGAGAATAGACATCTACCACCCCACTACCACTATCAAATTAGAGCCATAAGGGAGACTAGACATCTGCCACCCCTCTATCACTATCAGATTAGAGCCATAAGGGAGACTAGACATCTACCACCCCACTACCACTATCAAATTAGAGCCATAAGGGAGACTAGACATCTACCACCCCACTACCACTATCAGATTAGAGCCATAAGGGAGACTAGACATATACCAACCCACTACCACTATCAGATTAGAGCCATAAGGGAGACTAGACATCTACCACCCCACTACCACTATCAAATTAGAGCCATAAGGGAGACTAGACATCTGCCACCCCTCTACCACTATCAGATTAGAGCCATAAGGGAGACTAGACATCTACCACCCCACTACCACTATCAAATTAGAGCCATAAGGGAGACTAGACATCTACCACCCCACTACCACTATCAGATTAGAGCCATAAGGGAGACTAGACATCTACCACCCCACTACCACTATCAAATTAGAGCCATAAGGGAGACTAGACATCTACCACCCCACTACCACTATCAGATTAGAGCCATAAGGGAGACTAGACATCTGCCACCCCACTATCAGATTAGAGCCATAAGGGAGACTAGACATCTACCACCCCACTACCACTATCAGATTAGAGCCATAAGGGAGACTAGACATCTACCACCCCACTACCACTATCAAATTAGAGCCATAAGGGAGCCTAGACATCTACCACCCCACTACCACTATCAGATTAGAGCCATAAGGGAGACTAGACATCTGCCACTACCACTATCAGATTAGAGCCATAAGGGAGACTAGACATCTACCACCCCACTACCACTATCAGATTAGAGCCATAAGGGAGACTAGACATCTACCACCCCACTACCACTATCAAATTAGAGCCATAAGGGAGACTAGACATCTACCACCCCACTACCACTATCAGATTAGAGCCATAAGGGAGACTAGACATCTGCCACCCCTCTACCACTATCAGATTAGAGCCATAAGGGAGACTAGACATCTACCACCCCACTACCACTATCAGATTAGAGCCATAAGGGAGCCTAGACATCTACCACCCCACTACCACTATCAAATTAGAGCCATAAGGGAGACTAGACATCTACCACCCCACTACCACTATCAGATTAGAGCCATAAGGGAGACTAGACATCTGCCACCCCACTATCAGATTAGAGCCATAAGGGAGACTAGACATCTACCAACCCACTACCACTATCAGATTAGAGCCATAAGGGAGACTAGACATCTACCACCCCACTACCACTATCAGATTAGAGCCATAAGGGAGACTAGACATCTACCACCCCACTAAAACTATCAAATTAGAGCCATAAGGGAGACTAGACATTTACCACCCCACTACCACTATCAGATTAGAGCCAAAAGGGAGACTAGACATCTACCACCCCACTACCACTATCAGATTAGAGCCATAAGGGAGACTAGACATCTACCAACCCACTTCCACTATCAGATTAGAGCCATAAGGGAGACTAGACATCTACCGTCCCACTACCACTATCAAATTAGAGCCATAAGGGAGACTAGACATCTGCCACCCCTCTACCACTATCAGATTAGAGCCATAAGGGAGCCTAGACATCTACCACCCCACTACCACTATCAGATTAGAGCCATAAGGGAGACTAGACATCTACCACCCCACTACAACTATCAAATTAGAGCCATAAGGGAGACTAGACATCTACCACCCCACTACCACTATCAGATTAGAGCCATAAGGGAGACTAGACATCTGCCACCCCAATATCAGATTAGAGCCATAAGGGAGACTAGACATCTACCAACCCACTACCACTATCAAATTAGAGCCATAAGGGAGACTAGACATCTACCAACCCACTACCACTATCAAATTAGAGCCATAAGGGAGCCTAGACATCTACCACCCCACTACCACTATCAGATTAGAGCCATAAGGGAGACTAGACATCTACCAACCCACTACCACTATCAGATTAGAGCCATAAGGGAGAATAGACATCTACCACCCCACTACCACTATCAAATTAGAGCCATAAGGGAGACTAGACATCTGCCACCCCTCTACCACTATCAGATTAGAGCCATAAGGGAGACTAGACATCTACCACCCCACTACCACTATCAAATTAGAGCCATAAGGGAGACTAGACATCTACCACCCCACTACCACTATCAGATTAGAGCCATAAGGGAGACTAGACATATACCAACCCACTACCACTATCAGATTAGAGCCATAAGGGAGACTAGACATCTACCACCCCACTACCACTATCAAATTAGAGCCATAAGGGAGACTAGACATCTGCCACCCCTCTACCACTATCAGATTAGAGCCATAAGGGAGACTAGACATCTACCACCCCACTACCACTATCAAATTAGAGCCATAAGGGAGACTAGACATCTACCACCCCACTACCACTATCAGATTAGAGCCATAAGGGAGACTAGACATCTACCACCCCACTACCACTATCAGATTAGAGCCATAAGGGAGACTAGACATCTGCCACTACCACTATCAGATTAGAGCCATAAGGGAGACTAGACATCTGCCACTACCACTATCAGATTAGAGCCATAAGGGAGACTAGACATCTACCACCCCACTACCACTATCAGATTAGAGCCATAAGGGAGACTAGACATCTACCACCCCACTACCACTATCAAATTAGAGCCATAAGGGAGACTAGACATCTACCACCCCACTACCACTATCAGATTAGAGCCATAAGGGAGACTAGACATCTACCACCCCACTACCACTATCAGATTAGAGCCATAAGGGAGACTAGACATCTACCACCCCACTAAAACTATCAAATTAGAGCCATAAGGGAGACTAGACATCTACCACCCCACTACCACTATCAGATTAGAGCCAAAAGGGAGACTAGACATCTACCACCCCACTACCACTATCAGATTAGAGCCATAAGGGAGACTAGACATCTACCAACCCACTTCCACTATCAGATTAGAGCCATAAGGGAGACTAGACATCTACCGTCCCACTACCACTATCAAATTAGAGCCATAAGGGAGACTAGACATCTGCCACCCCTCTACCACTATCAGATTAGAGCCATAAGGGAGCCTAGACATCTACCACCCCACTACCACTATCAGATTAGAGCCATAAGGGAGACTAGACATCTACCACCCCACTACAACTATCAAATTAGAGCCATAAGGGAGACTAGACATCTACCACCCCACTACCACTATCAGATTAGAGCCATAAGGGAGACTAGACATCTGCCACCCCAATATCAGATTAGAGCCATAAGGGAGACTAGACATCTACCAACCCACTACCACTATCAAATTAGAGCCATAAGGGAGACTAGACATCTACCAACCCACTACCACTATCAAATTAGAGCCATAAGGGAGCCTAGATTTCTACCAACCCACTATCAGATTAGAGCCATAAGGGAGACTAGACATCTACAACCCCACTACCACTATCAGATTAGAGCCATAAGGGAGACTAGACATCTACCACCCCACTACCACTATCAAATTAGAGCCATAAGGGAGACTAGACATCTACCACCCCACTACCACTATCAGATTAGAGCCATAAGGGAGACTAGACATCTACCAACCCACTACCACTATCAGATTAGAGCCATAAGGGAGAATAGACATCTACCACCCCACTACCACTATCAAATTAGAGCCATAAGGGAGACTAGACATCTGCCACCCCTCTACCACTATCAGATTAGAGCCATAAGGGAGACTAGACATCTACCACCCCACTACCACTATCAAATTAGAGCCATAAGGGAGACTAGACATCTACCACCCCACTACCACTATCAGATTAGAGCCATAAGGGAGACTAGACATATACCAACCCACTACCACTATCAGATTAGAGCCATAAGGGAGACTAGACATCTACCACCCCACTACCACTATCAAATTAGAGCCATAAGGGAGACTAGACATCTGCCACCCCTCTACCACTATCAGATTAGAGCCATAAGGGAGACTAGACATCTACCACCCCACTACCACTATCAAATTAGAGCCATAAGGGAGACTAGACATCTACCACCCCACTACCACTATCAGATTAGAGCCATAAGGGAGACTAGACATCTACCACCCCACTACCACTATCAAATTAGAGCCATAAGGGAGACTAGACATCTACCACCCCACTACCACTATCAGATTAGAGCCATAAGGGAGACTAGACATCTGCCACCCCCACTATCAGATTAGAGCCATAAGGGAGACTAGACATCTACCACCCCACTACCACTATCAGATTAGAGCCATAAGGGAGACTAGACATCTACCACCCCACTACCACTATCAAATTAGAGCCATAAGGGAGACTAGACATCTACCACCCCACTACCACTATCAGATTAGAGCCATAAGGGAGACTAGACATCTGCCACCCCCACTATCAGATTAGAGCCATAAGGGAGACTAGACATCTACCAACCCACTACCACTATCAGATTAGAGCCATAAGGGAGACTAGACATCTACCACCCCACTACCACTATCAGATTAGAGCCATAAGGGAGACTAGACATCTACCAACCCACTAAAACTATCAAATTAGAGCCATAAGGGAGACTAGACATCTACCACCCCACTACCACTATCAGATTAGAGCCATAAGGGAGACTAGACATCTACCACCCCACTACCACTATCAGATTAGAGCCATAAGGGAGACTAGACATCTACCAACCCACTACCACTATCAGATTAGAGCCATAAGGGAGGCTAGACATCTACCACCCCACTACCACTATCAAATTAGAGCCATAAGGGAGACTAGACATCTGCCACCCCTCTACCACTATCAGATTAGAGCCATAAGGGAGACTAGACATCTACCACCCCACTACCACTATCAGATTAGAGCCATAAGGGAGACTAGACATCTACCACCCCACTACAACTATCAAATTAGAGCCATAAGGGAGACTAGACATCTACCACCCCACTACCACTATCAGATTAGAGCCATAAGGGAGACTAGACATCTACCACCCCACTACCACTATCAAATTAGAGCCATAAGGGAGACTAGACATCTGCCACCCCTCTACCACTATCAGATTAGAGCCATAAGGGAGACTAGACATCTACCACCCCACTACCACTATCAAATTAGAGCCATAAGGGAGACTAGACATCTACCACCCCACTACCACTATCAGATTAGAGCCATAAGGGAGACTAGACATCTACCACCCCACTACCACTATCAAATTAGAGCCATAAGGGAGACTAGACATCTACCACCCCACTACCACTATCAGATTAGAGCCATAAGGGAGACTAGACATCTGCCACCCCCACTATCAGATTAGAGCCATAAGGGAGACTAGACATCTACCACCCCACTACCACTATAAGATTAGAGCCATAAGGGAGACTAGACATCTACCACCCCACTACCACTATCAAATTAGAGCCATAAGGGAGACTAGACATCTACCACCCCACTACCACTATCAGATTAGAGCCATAAGGGAGACTAGACATCTGCCACTACCACTATCAGATTAGAGCCATAAGGGAGACTAGACATCTACCACCCCACTACCACTATCAGATTAGAGCCATAAGGGAGACTAGACATCTACCACCCCACTACCACTATCAAATTAGAGCCATAAGGGAGACTAGACATCTACTACCCCACTACCACTATCAGATTAGAGCCATAAGGGAGACTAGACATCTGCCACCCCTCTACCACTATCAGATTAGAGCCATAAGGGAGACTAGACATCTACCACCCCACTACCACTATCAGATTAGAGCCATAAGGGAGCCTAGACATCTACCACCCCACTACCACTATCAAATTAGAGCCATAAGGGAGACTAGACATCTACCACCCCACTACCACTATCAGATTAGAGCCATAAGGGAGACTAGACATCTGCCACCCCACTATCAGATTAGAGCCATAAGGGAGACTAGACATCTACCAACCCACTACCACTATCAGATTAGAGCCATAAGGGAGACTAGACATCTACCACCCCACTACCACTATCAGATTAGAGCCATAAGGGAGACTAGACATCTACCAACCCACTAAAACTATCAAATTAGAGCCATAAGGGAGACTAGACATCTACCACCCCACTACCACTATCAGATTAGAGCCATAAGGGAGACTAGACATCTACCACCCCACTTCCACTATCAGATTAGAGCCATAAGGGAGACTAGACATCTACCAACCCACTACCACTATCAGATTAGAGCCATAAGGGAGGCTAGACATCTACCACCCCACTACCACTATCAAATTAGAGCCATAAGGGAGACTAGACATCTGCCACCCCTCTACCACTATCAGATTAGAGCCATAAGGGAGACTATACATCTACCACCCCACTACCACTATCAGATTAGAGCCATAAGGGAGACTAGACATCTACCACCCCACTACAACTATCAAATTAGAGCCATAAGGGAGACTAGACATCTACCACCCCACTACCACTATCAGATTAGAGCCATATGGGAGACTAGACATCTGCCACCCCAATATCAGATTAGAGCCATAAGGGAGACTAGACATCTACCAACCCACTACCACTATCAAATTAGAGCCATAAGGGAGACTAGACATCTACCACCCCACTACCACTATCAAATTAGAGCCATAAGGGAGCCTAGATTTCTACCAACCCACTATCAGATTAGAGCCATAAGGGAGACTAGACATCTACAACCCCACTACCACTATCAGATTAGAGCCATAAGGGAGACTAGACATCTACCACCCCACTACCACTATCAAATTAGAGCCATAAGGGAGACTAGACATCTACCACCCCACTACCACTATCAGATTAGAGCCATAAGGGAGACTAGACATCTACCAACCCACTACCACTATCAGATTAGAGCCATAAGGGAGAATAGACATCTACCACCCCACTACCACTATCAGATTAGAGCCATAAGGGAGACTAGACATCTGCCACCCCTCTACCACTATCAGATTAGAGCCATAAGGGAGACTAGACATCTACCACCCCACTACCACTATCAAATTAGAGCCATAAGGGAGACTAGACATCTACCACCCCACTACCACTATCAGATTAGAGCCATAAGGGAGACTAGACATCTACCAACCCACTACCACTATCAGATTAGAGCCATAAGGGAGAATAGACATCTACCACCCCACTACCACTATCAGATTAGAGCCATAAGGGAGACTAGACATCTGCCACCCCTCTACCACTATCAGATTAGAGCCATAAGGGAGACTAGACATCTACCACCCCACTACCACTATCAGATTAGAGCCATAAGGGAGACTAGACATCTACCACCCCACTACCACTATCAAATTAGAGCCATAAGGGAGACTACACATCTGCCACCCCTCTACCACCATCAGATTAGAGCCATAAGGGAGCCTAGACATCTGCCACCCCTCTACCACTATCAGATTAGAGCCATAAGGGAGACTAGACATCTACCACCCCACTACCACTATCAAATTAGAGCCATAAGGGAGACTAGACATCTACCACCCCACTACCACTATCAAATTAGAGCCATAAGGGAGACTAGACATCTACCACCCCACTACCACTATCAGATTAGAGCCATAAGGGAGACAAGACATCTGCCACCCCACTATCAGATTAGAGCCATAAGGGAGACTAGACATCTACCACCCCACTACCACTATCAGATTAGAGCCATAAGGGAGACTAGACATCTACCACCCCACTACCACTATCAAATTAGAGCCATAAGGGAGACTAGACATCTGCCACCCCTCTACCACTATCAGATTAGAGCCATAAGGGAGACTAGACATCTACCACCCCACTACCACTATCAAATTAGAGCCATAAGGGAGACTAGACATCTACCACCCCACTACCACTATCAGATTAGAGCCATAAGGGAGACTAGACATCTGCCACCCCTCTACCACTATCAGATTAGAGCCATAAGAGAGACTAGACATCTACCACCCCACTACCACTATCAGATTAGAGCCATAAGGGAGACTAGACATCTACCACCCCACTACCAATATCAGATTAGAGCCATAAGGGAGCCTAGACATCTACCACCCCACTACCACTATCAGATTAGAGCCATAAGGGAGACTAGACATCTGCCACCCCACTATCAGATTAGAGCCATAAGGGAGACTAGACATCTACCACCCCACTACCACTATCAGATTAGAGCCATAAGGGAGACTAGACATCTACCACCCCACTACCACTATCAAATTAGAGCCATAAGGGAGACTAGACATCTGCCACCCCTCTACCACCATCAGATTAGAGCCATAAGGGAGCCTAGACATCTGCCACCCCTCTACCACTATCAGATTAGAGCCATAAGGGAGACTAGACATCTACCACCCCACTACCACTATCAAATTAGAGCCATAAGGGAGACTAGACATCTACCACCCCACTACCACTATCAGATTAGAGCCATAAGGGAGACTAGACATCTACCACCCCACTACCACTATCAAATTAGAGCCATAAGGGAGACTAGACATCTAACACCCCACTACCACTATCAGATTAGAGCCATAAGGGAGACAAGACATCTGCCACCCCACTATCAGATTAGAGCCATAAGGGAGACTAGACATCTACCACCCCACTACCACTATCAGATTAGAGCCATAAGGGAGACTAGACATCTACCACCCCACTACCACTATCAAATTAGAGCCATAAGGGAGACTAGACATCTGCCACCCCTCTACCACTATCAGATTAGAGCCATAAGGGAGACTAGACATCTACCACCCCACTACCACTATCAAATTAGAGCCATAAGGGAGACTAGACATCTACCACCCCACTACCACTATCAGATTAGAGCCATAAGGGAGACTAGACATCTACCACCCCACTACCACTATCAGATTAGAGCCATAAGGGAGACTAGACATCTACCACCCCACTACCAATATCAAATTAGAGCCATAAGGGAGCCTAGACATCTACCACCCCACTACCACTATCAGATTAGAGCCATAAGGGAGACTAGACATCTGCCACCCCACTATCAGATTAGAGCCATAAGGGAGACTAGACATCTACCAACCCACTACCACTATCAGATTAGAGCCATAAGGGAGACTAGACATCTACCACCCCACTACCACTATCAGATTAGAGCCATAAGGGAGACTAGACATCTACCACCCCACTAAAACTATCAAATTAGAGCCATAAGGGAGACTAGACATCTACCACCCCACTACCACTATCAGATTAGAGCCAAAAGGGAGACTAGACATCTACCACCCCACTACCACTATCAGATTAGAGCCATAAGGGAGACTAGACATCTACCAACCCACTTCCACTATCAGATTAGAGCCATAAGGGAGACTAGACATCTACCGTTCCACTACCACTATCAAATTAGAGCCATAAGGGAGACTAGACATCTGCCACCCCTCTACCACTATCAGATTAGAGCCATAAGGGAGCCTAGACATCTACCATCCCACTACCACTATCAGATTAGAGCCATAAGGGAGACTAGACATCTACCACCCCACTACAACTATCAAATTAGAGCCATAAGGGAGACTAGACATCTACCACCCCACTACCACTATCAGATTAGAGCCATAAGGGAGACTAGACATCTGCCACCCCAATATCAGATTAGAGCCATAAGGGAGACTAGACATCTACCAACCCACTACCACTATCAAATTAGAGCCATAAGGGAGACTAGACATCTACCAACCCACTACCACTATCAAATTAGAGCCATAAGGGAGCCTAGATTTCTACCAACCCACTATCAGATTAGAGCCATAAGGGAGACTAGACATCTACAACCCCACTACCACTATCAGATTAGAGCCATAAGGGAGACTAGACATCTACCACCCCACTACCACTATCAAATTAGAGCCATAAGGGAGACTAGACATCTACCACCCCACTACCACTATCAGATTAGAGCCATAAGGGAGACTAGACATCTACCAACCCACTACCACTATCAGATTAGAGCCATAAGGGAGAATAGACATCTACCACCCCACTACCACTATCAAATTAGAGCCATAAGGGAGACTAGACATCTGCCACCCCTCTATCACTATCAGATTAGAGCCATAAGGGAGACTAGACATCTACCACCCCACTACCACTATCAAATTAGAGCCATAAGGGAGACTAGACATCTACCACCCCACTACCACTATCAGATTAGAGCCATAAGGGAGACTAGACATATACCAACCCACTACCACTATCAGATTAGAGCCATAAGGGAGACTAGACATCTACCACCCCACTACCACTATCAAATTAGAGCCATAAGGGAGACTAGACATCTGCCACCCCTCTACCACTATCAGATTAGAGCCATAAGGGAGACTAGACATCTACCACCCCACTACCACTATCAAATTAGAGCCATAAGGGAGACTTGACATCTACCACCCCACTACCACTATCAGATTAGAGCCATAAGGGAGACTAGACATCTACCACCCCACTACCACTATCAAATTAGAGCCATAAGGGAGACTAGACATCTACCACCCCACTACCACTATCAGATTAGAGCCATAAGGGAGACTAGACATCTGCCACCCCACTATCAGATTAGAGCCATAAGGGAGACTAGACATCTACCACCCCACTACCACTATCAGATTAGAGCCATAAGGGAGACTAGACATCTACCACCCCACTACCACTATCAAATTAGAGCCATAAGGGAGCCTAGACATCTACCACCCCACTACCACTATCAGATTAGAGCCATAAGGGAGACTAGACATCTGCCACTACCACTATCAGATTAGAGCCATAAGGGAGACTAGACATCTACCACCCCACTACCACTATCAGATTAGAGCCATAAGGGAGACTAGACATCTACCACCCCACTACCACTATCAAATTAGAGCCATAAGGGAGACTAGACATCTACCACCCCACTACCACTATCAGATTAGAGCCATAAGGGAGACTAGACATCTGCCACCCCTCTACCACTATCAGATTAGAGCCATAAGGGAGACTAGACATCTACCACCCCACTACCACTATCAGATTAGAGCCATAAGGGAGCCTAGACATCTACCACCCCACTACCACTATCAAATTAGAGCCATAAGGGAGACTAGACATCTACCACCCCACTACCACTATCAGATTAGAGCCATAAGGGAGACTAGACATCTGCCACCCCACTATCAGATTAGAGCCATAAGGGAGACTAGACATCTACCAACCCACTACCACTATCAGATTAGAGCCATAAGGGAGACTAGACATCTACCACCCCACTACCACTATCAGATTAGAGCCATAAGGGAGACTAGACATCTACCACCCCACTAAAACTATCAAATTAGAGCCATAAGGGAGACTAGACATTTACCACCCCACTACCACTATCAGATTAGAGCCAAAAGGGAGACTAGACATCTACCACCCCACTACCACTATCAGATTAGAGCCATAAGGGAGACTAGACATCTACCAACCCACTTCCACTATCAGATTAGAGCCATAAGGGAGACTAGACATCTACCGTCCCACTACCACTATCAAATTAGAGCCATAAGGGAGACTAGACATCTGCCACCCCTCTACCACTATCAGATTAGAGCCATAAGGGAGCCTAGACATCTACCACCCCACTACCACTATCAGATTAGAGCCATAAGGGAGACTAGACATCTACCACCCCACTACAACTATCAAATTAGAGCCATAAGGGAGACTAGACATCTACCACCCCACTACCACTATCAGATTAGAGCCATAAGGGAGACTAGACATCTGCCACCCCAATATCAGATTAGAGCCATAAGGGAGACTAGACATCTACCAACCCACTACCACTATCAAATTAGAGCCATAAGGGAGACTAGACATCTACCAACCCACTACCACTATCAAATTAGAGCCATAAGGGAGACTAGACATCTACCACCCCACTACCACTATCAGATTAGAGCCATAAGGGAGACTAGACATCTACCAACCCACTACCACTATCAGATTAGAGCCATAAGGGAGAATAGACATCTACCACCCCACTACCACTATCAAATTAGAGCCATAAGGGAGACTAGACATCTGCCACCCCTCTACCACTATCAGATTAGAGCCATAAGGGAGACTAGACATCTACCACCCCACTACCACTATCAAATTAGAGCCATAAGGGAGACTAGACATCTACCACCCCACTACCACTATCAGATTAGAGCCATAAGGGAGACTAGACATATACCAACCCACTACCACTATCAGATTAGAGCCATAAGGGAGACTAGACATCTACCACCCCACTACCACTATCAAATTAGAGCCATAAGGGAGACTAGACATCTGCCACCCCTCTACCACTATCAGATTAGAGCCATAAGGGAGACTAGACATCTACCACCCCACTACCACTATCAAATTAGAGCCATAAGGGAGACTAGACATCTACCACCCCACTACCACTATCAGATTAGAGCCATAAGGGAGACTAGACATCTACCACCCCACTACCACTATCAAATTAGAGCCATAAGGGAGACTAGACATCTACCACCCCACTACCACTATCAGATTAGAGCCATAAGGGAGACTAGACATCTGCCACCCCACTATCAGATTAGAGCCATAAGGGAGACTAGACATCTACCACCCCACTACCACTATCAGATTAGAGCCATAAGGGAGACTAGACATCTACCACCCCACTACCACTATCAAATTAGAGCCATAAGGGAGACTAGACATCTACCACCCCACTACCACTATCAGATTAGAGCCATAAGGGAGACTAGACATCTGCCACTACCACTATCAGATTAGAGCCATAAGGGAGACTAGACATCTACCACCCCACTACCACTATCAGATTAGAGCCATAAGGGAGACTAGACATCTACCACCCCACTACCACTATCAAATTAGAGCCATAAGGGAGACTAGACATCTACCACCCCACTACCACTATCAGATTAGAGCCATAAGGGAGACTAGACATCTACCACCCCACTACCACTATCAGATTAGAGCCATAAGGGAGACTAGACATCTACCACCCCACTAAAACTATCAAATTAGAGCCATAAGGGAGACTAGACATCTACCACCCCACTACCACTATCAGATTAGAGCCAAAAGGGAGACTAGACATCTACCACCCCACTACCACTATCAGATTAGAGCCATAAGGGAGACTAGACATCTACCAACCCACTTCCACTATCAGATTAGAGCCATAAGGGAGACTAGACATCTACCGTCCCACTACCACTATCAAATTAGAGCCATAAGGGAGACTAGACATCTGCCACCCCTCTACCACTATCAGATTAGAGCCATAAGGGAGCCTAGACATCTACCACCCCACTACCACTATCAGATTAGAGCCATAAGGGAGACTAGACATCTACCACCCCACTACAACTATCAAATTAGAGCCATAAGGGAGACTAGACATCTACCACCCCACTACCACTATCAGATTAGAGCCATAAGGGAGACTAGACATCTGCCACCCCAATATCAGATTAGAGCCATAAGGGAGACTAGACATCTACCAACCCACTACCACTATCAAATTAGAGCCATAAGGGAGACTAGACATCTACCAACCCACTACCACTATCAAATTAGAGCCATAAGGGAGCCTAGATTTCTACCAACCCACTATCAGATTAGAGCCATAAGGGAGACTAGACATCTACAACCCCACTACCACTATCAGATTAGAGCCATAAGGGAGACTAGACATCTACCACCCCACTACCACTATCAAATTAGAGCCATAAGGGAGACTAGACATCTACCACCCCACTACCACTATCAGATTAGAGCCATAAGGGAGACTAGACATCTACCAACCCACTACCACTATCAGATTAGAGCCATAAGGGAGAATAGACATCTACCACCCCACTACCACTATCAAATTAGAGCCATAAGGGAGACTAGACATCTGCCACCCCTCTACCACTATCAGATTAGAGCCATAAGGGAGACTAGACATCTACCACCCCACTACCACTATCAAATTAGAGCCATAAGGGAGACTAGACATCTACCACCCCACTACCACTATCAGATTAGAGCCATAAGGGAGACTAGACATATACCAACCCACTACCACTATCAGATTAGAGCCATAAGGGAGACTAGACATCTACCACCCCGCTACCACTATCAAATTAGAGCCATAAGGGAGACTAGACATCTGCCACCCCTCTACCACTATCAGATTAGAGCCATAAGGGAGACTAGACATCTACCACCCCACTACCACTATCAAATTAGAGCCATAAGGGAGACTAGACATCTACCACCCCACTACCACTATCAGATTAGAGCCATAAGGGAGACTAGACATCTACCACCCCACTACCACTATCAAATTAGAGCCATAAGGGAGACTAGACATCTACCACCCCACTACCACTATCAGATTAGAGCCATAAGGGAGACTAGACATCTGCCACCCCACTATCAGATTAGAGCCATAAGGGAGACTAGACATCTACCACCCCACTACCACTATCAGATTAGAGCCATAAGGGAGACTAGACATCTACCACCCCACTACCACTATCAAATTAGAGCCATAAGGGAGACTAGACATCTACCACCCCACTACCACTATCAGATTAGAGCCATAAGGGAGACTAGACATCTGCCACCCCACTATCAGATTAGAGCCATAAGGGAGACTAGACATCTACCAACCCACTACCACTATCAGATTAGAGCCATAAGGGAGACTAGACATCTACCACCCCACTACCACTATCAGATTAGAGCCATAAGGGAGACTAGACATCTACCAACCCACTAAAACTATCAAATTAGAGCCATAAGGGAGACTAGACATCTACCACCCCACTACCACTATCAGATTAGAGCCATAAGGGAGACTAGACATCTACCACCCCACTACCACTATCAGATTAGAGCCATAAGGGAGACTAGACATCTACCAACCCACTACCACTATCAGATTAGAGCCATAAGGGAGGCTAGACATCTACCACCCCACTACCACTATCAAATTAGAGCCATAAGGGAGACTAGACATCTGCCACCCCTCTACCACTATCAGATTAGAGCCATAAGGGAGACTAGACATCTACCACCCCACTACCACTATCAGATTAGAGCCATAAGGGAGACTAGACATCTACCACCCCACTACAACTATCAAATTAGAGCCATAAGGGAGACTAGACATCTACCACCCCACTACCACTATCAGATTAGAGCCATAAGGGAGACTAGACATCTACCACCCCACTACCACTATCAAATTAGAGCCATAAGGGAGACTAGACATCTGCCACCCCTCTACCACTATCAGATTAGAGCCATAAGGGAGACTAGACATCTACCACCCCACTACCACTATCAAATTAGAGCCATAAGGGAGACTAGACATCTACCACCCCACTACCACTATCAGATTAGAGCCATAAGGGAGACTAGACATCTACCACCCCACTACCACTATCAAATTAGAGCCATAAGGGAGACTAGACATCTACCACCCCACTACCACTATCAGATTAGAGCCATAAGGGAGACTAGACATCTGCCACCCCACTATCAGATTAGAGCCATAAGGGAGACTAGACATCTACCACCCCACTACCACTATAAGATTAGAGCCATAAGGGAGACTAGACATCTACCACCCCACTACCACTATCAAATTAGAGCCATAAGGGAGACTAGACATCTACCACCCCACTACCACTATCAGATTAGAGCCATAAGGGAGACTAGACATCTGCCACTACCACTATCAGATTAGAGCCATAAGGGAGACTAGACATCTACCACCCCACTACCACTATCAGATTAGAGCCATAAGGGAGACTAGACATCTACCACCCCACTACCACTATCAAATTAGAGCCATAAGGGAGACTAGACATCTACTACCCCACTACCACTATCAGATTAGAGCCATAAGGGAGACTAGACATCTGCCACCCCTCTACCACTATCAGATTAGAGCCATAAGGGAGACTAGACATCTACCACCCCACTACCACTATCAGATTAGAGCCATAAGGGAGCCTAGACATCTACCACCCCACTACCACTATCAAATTAGAGCCATAAGGGAGACTAGACATCTACCACCCCACTACCACTATCAGATTAGAGCCATAAGGGAGACTAGACATCTGCCACCCCACTATCAGATTAGAGCCATAAGGGAGACTAGACATCTACCAACCCACTACCACTATCAGATTAGAGCCATAAGGGAGACTAGACATCTACCACCCCACTACCACTATCAGATTAGAGCCATAAGGGAGACTAGACATCTACCAACCCACTAAAACTATCAAATTAGAGCCATAAGGGAGACTAGACATCTACCACCCCACTACCACTATCAGATTAGAGCCATAAGGGAGACTAGACATCTACCACCCCACTTCCACTATCAGATTAGAGCCATAAGGGAGACTAGACATCTACCAACCCACTACCACTATCAGATTAGAGCCATAAGGGAGGCTAGACATCTACCACCCCACTACCACTATCAAATTAGAGCCATAAGGGAGACTAGACATCTGCCACCCCTCTACCACTATCAGATTAGAGCCATAAGGGAGACTAGACATCTACCACCCCACTACCACTATCAGATTAGAGCCATAAGGGAGACTAGACATCTACCACCCCACTACAACTATCAAATTAGAGCCATAAGGGAGACTAGACATCTACCACCCCACTACCACTATCAGATTAGAGCCATATGGGAGACTAGACATCTGCCACCCCAATATCAGATTAGAGCCATAAGGGAGACTAGACATCTACCAACCCACTACCACTATCAAATTAGAGCCATAAGGGAGACTAGACATCTACCACCCCACTACCACTATCAAATTAGAGCCATAAGGGAGCCTAGATTTCTACCAACCCACTATCAGATTAGAGCCATAAGGGAGACTAGACATCTACAACCCCACTACCACTATCAGATTAGAGCCATAAGGGAGACTAGACATCTACCACCCCACTACCACTATCAAATTAGAGCCATAAGGGAGACTAGACATCTACCACCCCACTACCACTATCAGATTAGAGCCATAAGGGAGACTAGACATCTACCAACCCACTACCACTATCAGATTAGAGCCATAAGGGAGAATAGACATCTACCACCCCACTACCACTATCAGATTAGAGCCATAAGGGAGACTAGACATCTGCCACCCCTCTACCACTATCAGATTAGAGCCATAAGGGAGACTAGACATCTACCACCCCACTACCACTATCAGATTAGAGCCATAAGGGAGACTAGACATCTACCACCCCACTACCACTATCAAATTAGAGCCATAAGGGAGACTAGACATCTGCCACCCCTCTACCACCATCAGATTAGAGCCATAAGGGAGCCTAGACATCTGCCACCCCTCTACCACTATCAGATTAGAGCCATAAGGGAGACTAGACATCTACCACCCCACTACCACTATCAAATTAGAGCCATAAGGGAGACTAGACATCTACCACCCCACTACCACTATCAGATTAGAGCCATAAGGGAGACTAGACATCTACAACCCCACTACCACTATCAGATTAGAGCCATAAGGGAGACTAGACATCTACCACCCCACTACCACTATCAAATTAGAGCCATAAGGGAGACTAGACATCTACCACCCCACAACCACTATCAGATTAGAGCCATAAGGGAGCCTAGACATCTACCAACCCACTACCACTATCAAATTAGAGCCATAAGGGAGATTAGACATCTACCACCCCACTACCACTATCAAATTAGAGCCACAAGGGAGACTAGACATCTACCACCCCACTACCACTATCAGATAAGAGCCATAAGGGAGACTAGACATCTACCACCCCACTACCACTATCAAATTAGAGCCATGAGGGAGACTAGACATCTACCACCCCACTACCACTATCAAATTAGAGCCATAAGGGAGACTAGACATCTGCCACCCCTCTACCACTATCAGATTAGAGCCATAAGGGAGACTAGACATCTACCACCCCACTACCACTATCAGATTAGAGCCATAAGGGAGACTAGACATCTACCACCCCACTACCACTATCAAATTAGAGCCATAAGGGAGACTAGACATCTACCACCCCACTACCACTATCAGATTAGAGCCATAAGGGAGACTAGACATCTACCACCCCACTACCACTATCAAATTAGAGCCATAAGGGAGACTAGACATCTACCACCCCACTACCACTATCAAATTAGAGCCATAAGGGAGACTAGACATCTGCCACCCCTCTACCACTATCAGATTAGAGCCATAAGGGAGACTAGACATCTACCACCCCACTACCACTATCAGATTAGAGCCATAAGGGAGCCTAGACATCTACCACCCCACTACCACTATCAAATTAGAGCCATAAGGGAGACTAGACATCTACCACCCCACTACCACTATCAGATTAGAGCCATAAGGGAGACTAGACATCTGCCACCCCACTATCAGATTAGAGCCATAAGGGAGACTAGACATCTACCAACCCACTACCACTATCAGATTAGAGCCATAAGGGAGACTAGACATCTACCACCCCACTACCACTATCAGATTAGAGCCATAAGGGAGACTAGACATCTACCAACCCACTAAAACTATCAAATTAGAGCCATAAGGGAGACTAGACATCTACCACCCCACTACCACTATCAGATTAGAGCCATAAGGGAGACTAGACATCTACCACCCCACTACCACTATCAGATTAGAGACATAAGGGAGACTAGACATCTACCAACCCACTACCACTATCAGATTAGAGCCATAAGGGAGACTAGACCTCTGCCACCCCTCTACCACTATCAGATTAGAGGAATAAGGGAGACTAGACATCTACCACCCCACTACCACTATCAGATTAGAGCCATAAGGGAGACTAGACCTCTGCCACCCCTCTACCACTATCAGATTAGAGGAATAAGGGAGACTAGACATCTACCACCCCACTACCACTATCAGATTAGAGCCATAAGGGAGACTAGACATCTACCACCCCACTACCACTATCAAATTAGAGCCATAAGGGAGACTAGACATCTGCCACCCCTCTACCACCATCAGATTAGAGCCATAAGGGAGCCTAGACATCTGCCACCCCTCTACCACTATCAGATTAGAGCCATAAGGGAGACTAGACATCTACCACCCCACTACCACTATCAAATTAGAGCCATAAGGGAGACTAGACATCTACCACCCCACTACCACTATCAGATTAGAGCCATAAGGGAGACTAGACATCTACAACCCCACTACCACTATCAGATTAGAGCCATAAGGGAGACTAGACATCTACCACCCCACTACCACTATCAAATTAGAGCCATAAGGGAGACTAGACATCTACCACCCCACAACCACTATCAGATTAGAGCCATAAGGGAGCCTAGACATCTACCAACCCACTACCACTATCAAATTAGAGCCATAAGGGAGATTAGACATCTACCACCCCACTACCACTATCAAATTAGAGCCACAAGGGAGACTAGACATCTACCACCCCACTACCACTATCAGATAAGAGCCATAAGGGAGACTAGACATCTACCACCCCACTACCACTATCAAATTAGAGCCATGAGGGAGACTAGACATCTACCACCCCACTACCACTATCAAATTAGAGCCATAAGGGAGACTAGACATCTGCCACCCCTCTACCACTATCAGATTAGAGCCATAAGGGAGACTAGACATCTACCACCCCACTACCACTATCAGATTAGAGCCATAAGGGAGACTAGACATCTACCACCCCACTACCACTATCAAATTAGAGCCATAAGGGAGACTAGACATCTACCACCCCACTACCACTATCAGATTAGAGCCATAAGGGAGACTAGACATCTACCACCCCACTACCACTATCAAATTAGAGCCATAAGGGAGACTAGACATCTACCACCCCACTACCACTATCAAATTAGAGCCATAAGGGAGACTAGACATCTGCCACCCCTCTACCACTATCAGATTAGAGCCATAAGGGAGACTAGACATCTACCACCCCACTACCACTATCAGATTAGAGCCATAAGGGAGCCTAGACATCTACCACCCCACTACCACTATCAAATTAGAGCCATAAGGGAGACTAGACATCTACCACCCCACTACCACTATCAGATTAGAGCCATAAGGGAGACTAGACATCTGCCACCCCACTATCAGATTAGAGCCATAAGGGAGACTAGACATCTACCAACCCACTACCACTATCAGATTAGAGCCATAAGGGAGACTAGACATCTACCACCCCACTACCACTATCAGATTAGAGCCATAAGGGAGACTAGACATCTACCAACCCACTAAAACTATCAAATTAGAGCCATAAGGGAGACTAGACATCTACCACCCCACTACCACTATCAGATTAGAGCCATAAGGGAGACTAGACATCTACCACCCCACTACCACTATCAGATTAGAGCCATAAGGGAGACTAGACATCTACCAACCCACTACCACTATCAGATTAGAGCCATAAGGGAGACTAGACATCTACCAACCCACTACCACTATCAAATTAGAGCCATAAGGGAGACTAGACCTCTGCCACCCCTCTACCACTATCAGATTAGAGGAATAAGGGAGACTAGACATCTACCACCCCACTACCACTATCAGATTAGAGCCATAAGGGAGACTAGACATCTACCACCCCACTACAACTATCAAATTAGAGCCATAAGGGAGACTAGACATCTACCACACCCCTACCACTATCAGATTAGAGCCATATGGGAGACTAGACATCTGCCACCCCAATATCAGATTAGAGCCATAAGGGAGACTAGACATCTACCAACCCACTACCACTATCAAATTAGAGCCATAAGGGAGACTAGACATCTACCACCCCACTACCACTATCAAATTAGAGCCATAAGGGAGCCTAGATTTCTACCAACCCACTATCAGATTAGAGCCATAAGGGAGACTAGACATCTACAACCCCACTACCACTATCAGATTAGAGCCATAAGGGAGACTAGACATCTACCACCCCACTACCACTATCAAATTAGAGCCATAAGGGAGACTAGACATCTACCACCCCACTACCACTATCAGATTAGAGCCATAAGGGAGACTAGACATCTACCAACCCACTACCACTATCAGATTAGAGCCATAAGGGAGAATAGACATCTACCACCCCACTACCACTATCAGATTAGAGCCATAAGGGAGACTAGACATCTGCCACCCCTCTACCACTATCAGATTAGAGCCATAAGGGAGACTAGACATCTACCACCCCACTACCACTATCAGATTAGAGCCATAAGGGAGCCTAGACATCTACCAACCCACTACCACTATCAAATTAGATCCATAAGGGAGATTAGACATCTACCACCCCACTACCACTATCAAATTAGAGCCACAAGGGAGACTAGACATCTACCACCCCACTACCACTATCAGATAAGAGCCATAAGGGAGACTAGACATCTACCACCCCACTACCACTATCAAATTAGAGCCATGAGGGAGACTAGACATCTACCACCCCACTACCACTTTCAGATTAGAGCCATAAGGGAGACTAGACATCTGCCACCCCTCTACCACTATCAGATTAGAGCCATAAGAGAGACTAGACATCTACCACCCCACTACCACTATCAGATTAGAGCCATAAGGGAGACTAGACATCTACCACCCCACTACCAATATCAAATTAGAGCCATAAGGGAGACTAGACATCTACTACCCCACTACCACTATCAGATTAGAGCCATAAGGGAGACTAGACATCTACCACCCCACTACCACTATCAAATTAGAGCCATAAGGGAGACTAGACATCTACCACCCCACTACCACTATCAGATTAGAGCCATAAGGGAGACTAGACATCTGCCACCCCACTATCAGATTAGAGCCATAAGGGAGACTAGACATCTACGAACCCACTACCACTATCAGATTAGAGCCATAAGTGAGCCTAGACATCTACCAACCCACTACCAGATTAGAGCCATAAGGGAGACTAGACATCTACAACCCCACTACCACTATCAGATTAGAGCCATAAGGGAGACTAGACATCTACCACCCCACTACCACTATCAAATTAGAGCCATAAGGGAGACTAGACATCTACCACCCCACTACCACTATCAGATTAGAGCCATAAGGGAGACTAGACATCTACCAACCCACTACCACTATCAGATTAGAGCCATAAGGGAGACTAGACATCTACCACCCCACTACCACTATCAAATTAGAGCCATAAGGGAGACTAGACATCTGCCACCCCTCTACCACTATCAGATTAGAGCCATAAGGGAGACTAGACATCTACCACCCCACTACCACTATCAGATTAGAGCCATAAGGGAGACTAGACATCTACCACCCCACTACCACTATCAAATTAGAGCCATAAGGGAGACTAGACATCTACCACCCCACTACCACTATCAGATTAGAGCCATAAGGGAGACTAGACATCTGCCACCCCACTATCAGATTAGAGCCATAAGGGAGACTAGACATCTGCCACCCCACTACCACTATCAAATTAGAGCCATAAGGGAGACTAGACATCTACCACCCCACTACCACTATCAAATTAGTGCCATAAGGGAGACTAGACATCTACCACCCCACTACCACTATCAGATTAGAGCCATAAGGGAGACTAGACATCTGCCACTACCACTATCAGATTAGAGCCATAAGGGAGACTAGACATCTACCACCCCACTACCACTATCAAATTAGAGCCACAAGGGAGACTAGACATCTACCACCCCACTACCACTCTCAGATAAGAGCCATAAGGGAGCCTAGACATCTACCACCCCACTACCACTATCAAATTAGAGCCATGAGGGAGACTAGACATCTACCACCCCACTACCACTTTCAGATTAGAGCCATAAGGGAGACTAGACATCTGCCACCCCTCTACCACTATCAGATTAGAGCCATAAGAGAGACTAGACATCTACCACCCCACTACCACTATCAGATTAGAGCCATAAGGGAGACTAGACATCTACCACCCCACTACCAATATCAAATTAGAGCCATAAGGGAGACTAGACATCTACCACCCCACTACCACTATCAGATTAGAGCCATAAGGGAGACTAGACATCTACCACCCCACTACCACTATCAAATTAGAGCCATAAGGGAGACTAGACATCTACCACCCCACTACCAATATCAGATTAGAGCCATAAGGGAGACTAGACATCTGCCACCCCACTATCAGATTAGAGCCATAAGGGAGACTAGACATCTACCAACCCACTACCACTATCAGATTAGAGCCATAAGTGAGCCTAGACATCTACCAACCCACTACCAGATTAGAGCCATAAGGGAGACTAGACATCTACAACCCCACTACCACTATCAGATTAGAGCCATAAGGGAGACTAGACATCTACCACCCCACTACCACTATCAAATTAGAGCCATAAGGGAGCCTAGACATCTACCACCCCACTACCACTATCAGATTAGAGCCATAAGGGAGACTAGACATCTACCACCCCACTACCACTATCAAATTAGAGCCATAAGGGAGACTAGACATCTGCCACCCCTCTACCACTATCAGATTAGAGCCATAAGGGAGACTAGACATCTACCACCCCACTACCACTATCAGATTAGAGCCATAAGGGAGACTAGACATCTACCACCCCACTACCACTATCAAATTAGAGCCATAAGGGAGACTAGACATCTACCACCCCACTACCACTATCAGATTAGAGCCATAAGGGAGACTAGACATCTGCCACCCCACTATCAGATTAGAGCCATAAGGGAGACTAGACATCTGCCACCCCACTACCACTATCAAATTAGAGCCATAAGGGAGACTAGACATCTACCACCCCACTACCACTATCAAATTAGTGCCATAAGGGAGACTAGACATCTACCACCCCACTACCACTATCAGATTAGAGCCATAAGGGAGACTAGACATCTGCCACTACCACTATCAGATTAGAGCCATAAGGGAGACTAGACATCTACCACCCCACTACCACTATCAGATTAGAGCCATAAGGGAGACTAGACATCTACCACCCCACTACCACTATCAAATTAGAGCCATAAGGGAGACTAGACATCTACCACCCCACTACCACTATCAGATTAGAGCCATAAGGGAGACTAGACATCTACCACCCCACTACCACTATCAGATTAGAGCCATAAGGGAGACTAGACATCTGCCACCCCTCTACCACTATCAGATTAGAGCCATAAGGGAGGCTAGACATCTACCACCCCACTACCACTATCAGATTAGAGCCATAAGGGAGACTAGACATCTACCACCCCACTACCAATATCAAATTAGAGCCATAAGGGAGACTAGACATCTACCACCCCACTACCACTATCAGATTAGAGCCATAAGGGAGACTAGACATCTACCACCCCACTACCACTATCAAATTAGAGCCATAAGGGAGACTAGACATCTACCACCCCACTACCACTATCAGATTAGAGCCATAAGGGAGACTAGACATCTGCCACCCCACTATCAGATTAGAGCCATAAGGGAGACTAGACATCTACCAACCCACTACCACTATCAGATTAGAGCCATAAGTGAGCCTAGACATCTACCAACCCACTACCAGATTAGAGCCATAAGGGAGACTAGACATCTACAACCCCACTACCACTATCAGATTAGAGCCATAAGGGAGACTAGACATCTACCACCCCACTACCACTATCAAATTAGAGCCATAAGGGAGACTAGACATCTACCACCCCACTACCACTATCAGATTAGAGCCATAAGGGAGACTAGACATCTACCAACCCACTACCACTATCAGATTAGAGCCATAAGGGAGACTAGACATCTACCACCCCACTACCACTATCAAATTAGAGCCATAAGGGAGACTAGACATCTGCCACCCCTCTACCACTATCAGATTAGAGCCATAAGGGAGTCTAGACATCTACCACCCCACTACCACTATCAGATTAGAGCCATAAGGGAGACTAGACATCTACCACCCCACTACCACTATCAAATTAGAGCCATAAGGGAGACTAGACATCTACCACCCCACTACCACTATCAGATTAGAGCCATAAGGGAGACTAGACATCTGCCACCCCACTATCAGATTAGAGCCATAAGGGAGACTAGACATCTGCCACCCCACTACCACTATCAAATTAGAGCCATAAGGGAGACTAGACATCTACCACCCCACTACCACTATCAAATTAGTGCCATAAGGGAGACTAGACATCTACCACCCCACTACCACTATCAGATTAGAGCCATAAGGGAGACTAGACATCTGCCACTACCACTATCAGATTAGAGCCATAAGGGAGACTAGACATCTACCACCCCACTACCACTATCAAATTAGAGCCACAAGGGAGACTAGACATCTACCACCCCACTACCACTCTCAGATAAGAGCCATAAGGGAGACTAGACATCTACCACCCCACTACCACTATCAAATTAGAGCCATGAGGGAGACTAGACATCTACCACCCCACTACCACTTTCAGATTAGAGCCATAAGGGAGACTAGACATCTGCCACCCCTCTACCACTATCAGATTAGAGCCATAAGAGAGACTAGACATCTACCACCCCACTACCACTATCAAATTAGAGCCATAAGGGAGACTAGACATCTACCACCCCACTACCAATATCAAATTAGAGCCATAAGGGAGACTAGACATCTACCACCCCACTACCACTATCAGATTAGAGCCATAAGGGAGACTAGACATCTACCACCCCACTACCACTATCAAATTAGAGCCATAAGGGAGACTAGACATCTACCACCCCACTACCAATATCAGATTAGAGCCATAAGGGAGACTAGACATCTGCCACCCCACTATCAGATTAGAGCCATAAGGGAGACTAGACATCTACCAACCCACTACCACTATCAGATTAGAGCCATAAGTGAGCCTAGACATCTACCAACCCACTACCAGATTAGAGCCATAAGGGAGACTAGACATCTACCACCCCACTACCACTATCAGATTAGAGCCATAAGGGAGACTAGACATCTACCACCCCACTACCACTATCAAATTAGAGCCATAAGGGAGACTAGACATCTACCACCCCACTACCACTATCAGATTAGAGCCATAAGGGAGACTAGACATCTGCCACCCCTCTACCACTATCAGATTAGAGCCATAAGGGAGACTAGACATCTACCACCCCACTACCACTATCAGATTAGAGCCATAAGGGAGACTAGACATCTACCACCCCACTACCACTATCAAATTAGAGCCATAAGGGAGACTAGACATCTACCACCCCACTACCACTATCAGATTAGAGCCATAAGGGAGACTAGACATCTGCCACCCCACTATCAGATTAGAGCCATAAGGGAGACTAGACATCTGCCACCCCACTACCACTATCAAATTAGAGCCATAAGGGAGACTAGACATCTACCACCCCACTACCACTATCAAATTAGTGCCATAAGGGAGACTAGACATCTACCACCCCACTACCACTATCAGATTAGAGCCATAAGGGAGACTAGACATCTGCCACTACCACTATCAGATTAGAGCCATAAGGGAGACTAGACATCTACCACCCCACTACCACTATCAGATTAGAGCCATAAGGGAGACTAGACATCTACCACCCCACTACCACTATCAAATTAGAGCCATAAGGGAGACTAGACATCTACCACCCCACTACCACTATCAGATTAGAGCCATAAGGGAGACTAGACATCTACCACCCCACTACCACTATCAGATTAGAGCCATAAGGGAGACTAGACATCTGCCACCCCTCTACCACTATCAGATTAGAGCCATAAGGGAGGCTAGACATCTACCACCCCACTACCACTATCAAATTAGAGCCATAAGGGAGACTAGACATCTGCCACATCTCTACCACTATCAGATTAGAGCCATAAGGGAGACTAGACATCTACCACCCCACTACCACTATCAAATTAGAGCCATAAGGGAGACTAGACATCTACCACCCCACTACCACTATCAGATTAGAGCCATAAGGGAGACGAGACATCTGCCACCCCACTATCAGATTAGAGCCATAAGGGAGACTAGACATCTACCAACCCACTACCACTATAAGATTAGAGCCATAAGTGAGCCTAGACATCTGCCACCCCACTATCAGATTAGAGCCATAAGGGAGACTAGACATCTGCCACCCCACTACCACTATCAAATTAGAGCCATAAGGGAGACTAGACATCTACCACCCCACTACCACTATCAAATTAGTGCCATAAGGGAGACTAGACATCTACCACCCCACTACCACTATCAGATTAGAGCCATAAGGGAGACTAGACATCTGCCACTACCACTATCAGATTAGAGCCATAAGGGAGACTAGACATCTACCACCCCACTACCACTATCAGATTAGAGCCATAAGGGAGACTAGACATCTACCACCCCACTACCACTATCAAATTAGAGCCATAAGGGAGACTAGACATCTACCACCCCACTACCACTATCAGATTAGAGCCATAAGGGAGACTAGACATCTACCACCCCACTACCACTATCAGATTAGAGCCATAAGGGAGACTAGACATCTGCCACCCCTCTACCACTATCAGATTAGAGCCATAAGGGAGGCTAGACATCTACCACCCCACTACCACTATCAGATTAGAGCCATAAGGGAGACTAGACATCTACCACCCCACTACCAATATCAAATTAGAGCCATAAGGGAGACTAGACATCTACCACCCCACTACCACTATCAGATTAGAGCCATAAGGGAGACTAGACATCTACCACCCCACTACCACTATCAAATTAGAGCCATAAGGGAGACTAGACATCTACCACCCCACTACCACTATCAGATTAGAGCCATAAGGGAGACTAGACATCTGCCACCCCACTATCAGATTAGAGCCATAAGGGAGACTAGACATCTACCAACCCACTACCACTATCAGATTAGAGCCATAAGTGAGCCTAGACATCTACCAACCCACTACCAGATTAGAGCCATAAGGGAGACTAGACATCTACAACCCCACTACCACTATCAGATTAGAGCCATAAGGGAGACTAGACATCTACCACCCCACTACCACTATCAAATTAGAGCCATAAGGGAGACTAGACATCTACCACCCCACTACCACTATCAGATTAGAGCCATAAGGGAGACTAGACATCTACCAACCCACTACCACTATCAGATTAGAGCCATAAGGGAGACTAGACATCTACCACCCCACTACCACTATCAAATTAGAGCCATAAGGGAGACTAGACATCTGCCACCCCTCTACCACTATCAGATTAGAGCCATAAGGGAGTCTAGACATCTACCACCCCACTACCACTATCAGATTAGAGCCATAAGGGAGACTAGACATCTACCACCCCACTACCACTATCAAATTAGAGCCATAAGGGAGACTAGACATCTACCACCCCACTACCACTATCAGATTAGAGCCATAAGGGAGACTAGACATCTGCCACCCCACTATCAGATTAGAGCCATAAGGGAGACTAGACATCTGCCACCCCACTACCACTATCAAATTAGAGCCATAAGGGAGACTAGACATCTACCACCCCACTACCACTATCAAATTAGTGCCATAAGGGAGACTAGACATCTACCACCCCACTACCACTATCAGATTAGAGCCATAAGGGAGACTAGACATCTGCCACTACCACTATCAGATTAGAGCCATAAGGGAGACTAGACATCTACCACCCCACTACCACTATCAAATTAGAGCCACAAGGGAGACTAGACATCTACCACCCCACTACCACTCTCAGATAAGAGCCATAAGGGAGACTAGACATCTACCACCCCACTACCACTATCAAATTAGAGCCATGAGGGAGACTAGACATCTACCACCCCACTACCACTTTCAGATTAGAGCCATAAGGGAGACTAGACATCTGCCACCCCTCTACCACTATCAGATTAGAGCCATAAGAGAGACTAGACATCTACCACCCCACTACCACTATCAAATTAGAGCCATAAGGGAGACTAGACATCTACCACCCCACTACCAATATCAAATTAGAGCCATAAGGGAGACTAGACATCTACCACCCCACTACCACTATCAGATTAGAGCCATAAGGGAGACTAGACATCTACCACCCCACTACCACTATCAAATTAGAGCCATAAGGGAGACTAGACATCTACCACCCCACTACCAATATCAGATTAGAGCCATAAGGGAGACTAGACATCTGCCACCCCACTATCAGATTAGAGCCATAAGGGAGACTAGACATCTACCAACCCACTACCACTATCAGATTAGAGCCATAAGTGAGCCTAGACATCTACCAACCCACTACCAGATTAGAGCCATAAGGGAGACTAGACATCTACCACCCCACTACCACTATCAGATTAGAGCCATAAGGGAGACTAGACATCTACCACCCCACTACCACTATCAAATTAGAGCCATAAGGGAGACTAGACATCTACCACCCCACTACCACTATCAGATTAGAGCCATAAGGGAGACTAGACATCTGCCACCCCTCTACCACTATCAGATTAGAGCCATAAGGGAGACTAGACATCTACCACCCCACTACCACTATCAGATTAGAGCCATAAGGGAGACTAGACATCTACCACCCCACTACCACTATCAAATTAGAGCCATAAGGGAGACTAGACATCTACCACCCCACTACCACTATCAGATTAGAGCCATAAGGGAGACTAGACATCTGCCACCCCACTATCAGATTAGAGCCATAAGGGAGACTAGACATCTGCCACCCCACTACCACTATCAAATTAGAGCCATAAGGGAGACTAGACATCTACCACCCCACTACCACTATCAAATTAGTGCCATAAGGGAGACTAGACATCTACCACCCCACTACCACTATCAGATTAGAGCCATAAGGGAGACTAGACATCTGCCACTACCACTATCAGATTAGAGCCATAAGGGAGACTAGACATCTACCACCCCACTACCACTATCAGATTAGAGCCATAAGGGAGACTAGACATCTACCACCCCACTACCACTATCAAATTAGAGCCATAAGGGAGACTAGACATCTACCACCCCACTACCACTATCAGATTAGAGCCATAAGGGAGACTAGACATCTACCACCCCACTACCACTATCAGATTAGAGCCATAAGGGAGACTAGACATCTGCCACCCCTCTACCACTATCAGATTAGAGCCATAAGGGAGGCTAGACATCTACCACCCCACTACCACTATCAAATTAGAGCCATAAGGGAGACTAGACATCTGCCACATCTCTACCACTATCAGATTAGAGCCATAAGGGAGACTAGACATCTACCACCCCACTACCACTATCAAATTAGAGCCATAAGGGAGACTAGACATCTACCACCCCACTACCACTATCAGATTAGAGCCATAAGGGAGACGAGACATCTGCCACCCCACTATCAGATTAGAGCCATAAGGGAGACTAGACATCTACCAACCCACTACCACTATAAGATTAGAGCCATAAGTGAGCCTAGACATCTACCAACCCACTACCAGATTAGAGCCATAAGGGAGACTAGACATCTACAACCCCACTACCACTATCAGATTAGAGCCATAAGGGAGACTAGACATCTACCACCCCACTACCACTATCAGATTAGAGCCATAAGGGAGACTAGACATCTACCAACCCACTACCACTATCAGATTAGAGCCATAAGGGAGACTAGACATCTACCACCCCACTACCACTATCAAATTAGAGCCATAAGGGAGACTAGACATCTGCCACCCCTCTACCACTATTAGATTAGAGGCATAAGGGAGACTAGACATCTACCACCCCACTACCACTATCAGATTAGAGCCATAAGGGAGACTAGACATCTACCACCCCACTACCACTATCAAATTAGAGCCATAAGGGAGCCTAGACATCTACCACCCCACTACCACTATCAAATTAGAGCCATAAGGGAGACTAGACATCTGCCACCCCTCTACCACTATCAGATTAGAGCCATAAGGGAGACTAGACATCTACCACCCCACTACCATTATCAAATTAGAGCCATAAGGGAGACTAGACATCTACCACCCCACTACCACTATCAGATTAGAGCCATAAGGGAGACTAGACATCTGCCACCCCTCTACCACTATCAGATTAGAGCCATAAGAGAGACTAGACATCTACCACCCCACTACCACTATCAGATTAGAGCCATAAGGGAGACTAGACATCTACCACCCCACTACCAATATCAAATTAGAGCCATAAGGGAGACTAGACATCTGCCACCCCACTACCACTATCAGATTAGAGCCATAAGGGAGACTAGACATCTGCCACCCCACTATCAGATTAGAGCCATAAGGGAGACTAGACATCTACCAACCCACTACCACTATCAGATTAGAGCGATAAGGGAGACTAGACATCTACCACCCCACTACCACTATCAGATTAGAGCCATAAGGGAGACTAGACATCTACCACCCCACTAAACTATCAAATTAGAGCCATAAGGGAGACTAGACATCTACCACCCCACTGCCACTATCAGATTAGAGCCATAAGGGAGACTAGACATCTACCACCCCACTACCACTATCAGATTAGAGCCATAAGGGAGACTAGACATCTGCCACCCCAATATCAGATTAGAGCCATAAGGGAGACTAGACATCTACCAACCCACTACCACTATCAAATTAGAGCCATAAGGGAGACTAGACATCTACCACCCCACTACCACTATCAAATTAGAGCCATAAGGGAGCCTAGATTTCTACCAACCCACTATCAGATTAGAGCCATAAGGGAGACTAGACATCTACAACCCCACTACCACTATCAGATTAGAGCCATAAGGGAGACTAGACATCTGCCACCCCTCTACCACTATCAGATTAGAGCCATACGGGAGACTAGACATCTACCACCCCACTACCACTATCAGATTAGAGCCATAAGGGAGAGTAGACATCTGCCACCCCTCTACCACTATCAAATTATAGCCATAAGGGAGACTACACATCTGCGACCCCAAAATAAGATTAGAGCCATAAGGGAGACTAGACATCTACCAACCCACTACCACTATCAGATTAGAGCCATAAGGGAGACTAGACATCTACCACCCCACTACCACTATCAAATTAGAGCCATAAGGGAGACTAGACATCTACCACCCCACTATCACTATCAGATTAGAGCCATAAGGGAGACTAGACATCTACCAACCCACTACCACTATCAGATTAGAGCCATAAGGGAGAATAGACATCTACCACCCCACTACCACTATCAAATTAGAGCCATAAGGGAGACTAGACATCTGCCACCCCTCTACCACTATCAGATTAGAGCCATAAGGGAGACTAGACATCTACCACCCCACTACCACTATCAAATTAGAGCCATAAGGGAGACTAGACATCTACCACCCCACTACCACTATCAGATTAGAGCCATAAGGGAGACTAGACATATACCAACCCACTACCACTATCAGATTAGAGCCATAAGGGAGACTAGACATCTACCACCCCACTACCACTATCAGATTAGAGCCATAAGGGAGACTAGACATCTGCCACCCCTCTACCACTATCAGATTAGAGCCATAAGGGAGACTAGACATCTACCACCCCACTACCACTATCAGATTAGAGCCATAAGGGAGACTAGACATCTACCACCCCACTACCACTATCAAATTAGAGCCATAAGGGAGACTAGACATCTACCACCCCACTACCACTATCAGATTAGAGCCATAAGGGAGACTAGACATCTGCCACCCCACTATCAGATTAGAGCCATAAGGGAGACTAGACATCTACCACCCCACTACCACTATCAGATTAGAGCCATAAGGGAGACTAGACATCTACCACCCCACTACCTCTATCAAATTAGAGCCATAAGGGAGACTAGACATCTACCACCCCACTACCACTATCAGATTAGAGCCATAAGGGAGACTAGACATCTGCCACCCCACTATCAGATTAGAGCCATAAGGGAGACTAGACATCTACCAACCCACTACCACTATCAGATTAGAGCCATAAGGGAGACTAGACATCTACCACCCCACTACCACTATCAGATTAGAGCCATAAGGGAGACTAGACATCTACCAACCCACTAAAACTATCAAATTAGAGCCATAGGGGAGACTAGACATCTACCACCCCACTACCACTATCAGATTAGAGCCATAAGGGAGACTAGACATCTACCACCCCACTACCACTATCAGATTAGAGCCATAAGGGAGACTAGACATCTACCAACCCACTACCACTATCAGATTAGAGCCATAAGGGAGGCTAGACATCTACCACCCCACTACCACTATCAAATTAGAGCCATAAGGGAGACTAGACATCTGCCACCCCTCTACCACTATCAGATTAGAGCCATAAGGGAGACTAGACATCTACCACCCCACTACCACTATCAGATTAGAGCCATAAGGGAGACTAGACATCTACCACCCCACTACCACTATCAAATTAGAGCCATAAGGGAGACTAGACATCTACCACCCCACTACCACTATCAGATTAGAGCCATAAGGGAGACTAGACATCTGCCACCCCACTATCAGATTAGAGCCATAAGGGAGACTAGACATCTACCAACCCACTACCACTATCAGATTAGAGCCATAAGTGAGCCTAGACATCTACCAACCCACTACCAGATTAGAGCCATAAGGGAGACTAGACATCTACAACCCCACTACCACTATCAGATTAGAGCCATAAGGGAGACTAGACATCTACCACCCCACTACCACTATCAAATTAGAGCCATAAGGGAGACTAGACATCTACCACCCCACTACCACTATCAGATTAGAGCCATAAGGGAGACTAGACATCTACCAACCCACTACCACTATCAGATTAGAGCCATAAGGGAGACTAGACATCTACCACCCCACTACCACTATCAAATTAGAGCCATAAGGGAGACTAGACATCTTCCACCCCTCTACCACTATCAGATTAGAGCCATAAGGGAGACTAGACATCTACCACCCCACTACCACTATCAGATTAGAGCCATAAGGGAGACTAGACATCTACCACCCCACTACCACTATCAAATTAGAGCCATAAGGCAGACTAGACATCTACCACCCCACTACCACTATCAGATTAGAGCCATAAGGGAGACTAGACATCTACCAACCCACTACCACTATCAGATTAGAGCCATAAGGGAGACTAGACATCTACCACCCCACTACCACTATCAAATTAGAGCCATAAGGGAGACTAGACATCTTCCACCCCTCTACCACTATCAGATTAGAGCCATAAGGGAGACTAGACATCTACCACCCCACTACCACTATCAAATTAGAGCCATAAGGGAGACTAGACATCTACCACCCCACTACCACTATCAGATTAGAGCCATAAGAGAGACTAGACATCTACCACCCCACTACCACTATCAGATTAGAGCCATAAGGGAGACTAGACATCTACCACCCCACTACCAATATCAAATTAGAGCCATAAGGGAGCCTAGACATCTACCACCCCACTACCACTATCAGATTAGAGCCATAAGGGAGACTAGACATCTGCCACCCCAATATCAGATTAGAGCCATAAGGGAGACTAGACATCTACCAACCCACTACCACTATCAGATTAGAGCCATAAGGGAGACTAGACATCTACCACCCCACTACCACTATCAGATTAGAGCCATAAGGGAGACTAGACATCTACCACCCCACTAAAACTATCAAATTAGAGCCATAAGGGAGACTAGACATCTACCACCCCACTACCACTATCAGATTAGAGCCATAAGGGAGACTAGACATCTACCACCCCACTACCACTATCAGATTAGACCCATAAGGGAGACTAGACATCTACCAACCCACTTCCACTATCAGATTAGAGCCATAAGGGAGACTAGACATCTACCACCCCACTACCACTATCAAATTAGAGCCATAAGGGAGACTAGACATCTGCCACCCCTCTACCACTATCAGATTAGAGCCATAAGGGAGACTAGACATCTACCACCCCACTACCACTATCAGATTAGAGCCATAAGGGAGACTAGACATCTACCACCCCACTACAACTATCAAATTAGAGCCATAAGGGAGACTAGACATCTACCACCCCACTACCACTATCAGATTAGAGCCATAAGGGAGACTAGACATCTGCCACCCCAATATCAGATTAGAGCCATAAGGGAGACTAGACATCTACCAACCCACTACCACTATCAAATTAGAGCCATAAGGGAGACTAGACATCTACCACCCCACTACCACTATCAAATTAGAGCCATAAGGGAGCCTAGATTTCTACCAACCCACTATCAGATTAGAGCCATAAGGGAGACTAGACATCTACAACCCCACTACCACTATCAGATTAGAGCCATAAGGGAGACTAGACATCTACCACCCCACTACAACTATCAAATTAGAGCCATAAGGGAGACTAGACATCTACCACCCCACTACCACTATCAGATTAGAGCCATAAGGGAGACTAGACATCTACCAACCCACTACCACTATCAGATTAGAGCCATAAGGGAGACTAGACATCTGCCACCCCACTACCACTATCAAATTAGAGCCATAAGGGAGACTAGACATCTGCCACCCCTCTACCACTATCAGATTAGAGCCACAAGGGAGACTAGACATCTACCACCCCACTACCACTATCAAATTAGAGCCATAAGGGAGACTAGACATCTACCACCCCACTACCACTATCAGATTAGAGCCATAAGGGAGACTAGACATCTGCCACCCCACTATCAGATTAGAGCCATAAGGGAGACTAGACATCTACCACCCCACTACCACTATCAGATTAGAGCCATAAGGGAGACTAGACATCTACCACCCCACTACCACTATCAAATTAGAGCCATAAGGGAGACTAGACATCTACCACCCCACTACCACTATCAGATTAGAGCCATAAGGGAGACTAGACATCTGCCACTACCACTATCAGATTAGAGCCATAAGGGAGACTAGACATCTACCACCCCACTACCACTATCAGATTAGAGCCATAAGGGAGACTAGACATCTACCACACCACTACCACTATCAAATTAGAGCCATAAGGGAGACTAGACATCTACCACCCCACTACCACTATCAGATTAGAGCCATAAGAGAGACTAGACATCTGCCACCCCTCTACCACTATCAGATTAGAGCCATAAGGGAGACTAGACATCTACCACCCCACTACCACTATCAGATTAGAGCCATAAGGGAGCCTAGACATCTACCACCCCACTACCACTATCAAATTAGAGCCATAAGGGAGACTAGACATCTACCACCACACTACCACTATCAGATTAGAGCCATAAGGGAGACTAGACATCTGCCACCCCACTATCAGATTAGAGCCATAAGGGAGACTAGACATCTACCAACCCACTACCACTATCAGATTAGAGCCATAAGGGAGACTAGACATCTACCACCCCACTACCACTATCAGATTAGAGCCATAAGGGAGACTAGACATCTACCAACCCACTAAAACTATCAAATTAGAGCCATAAGGGAGACTAGACATCTACCACCCCACTACCACTATCAGATTAGAGCCATAAGGGAGACTAGACATCTACCACCCCACTACCACTATCAGATTAGAGCCATAAGGGAGACTAGACATCTGCCACCCCTCTACCACTATCAGATTAGAGCCATAAGGGAGACTAGACATCTACCACCCCACTACCACTATCAGATTAGAGCCATAAGGGAGACTAGACATCTACCACCCCACTACAACTATCAAATTAGAGCCATAAGGGAGACTAGACATCTACCACCCCACTACCACTATCAGATTAGAGCCATAAGGGAGACTAGACATCTGCCACCCCAATATCAGATTAGAGCCATAAGGGAGACTAGACATCTACCAACCCACTACCACTATCAAATTAGAGCCATAAGGGAGACTAGACATCTACCACCCCACTACCACTATCAAATTAGAGCCATAAGGGAGCCTAGATTTCTACCAACCCACTATCAGATTAGAGCCATAAGGGAGACTAGACATCTACAACCCCACTACCACTATCAGATTAGAGCCATAAGGGAGACTAGACATCTACCTCCCCACTACCACTATCAAATTAGAGCCATAAGGGAGACTAGACATCTACCACCCCACTACCACTATCAGATTAGAGCCATAAGGGAGACTAGACATCTACCAACCCACTACCACTATCAGATTAGAGCCATAAGGGAGAATAGACATCTACCACCCCACTACCACTATCAAATTAGAGCCATAAGGGAGACTAGACATCTGCCACCCCTCTACCACTATCAGATTAGAGCCATAAGGGAGACTAGACATCTACCACCCCACTACCACTATCAAATTAGAGCCATAAGGGAGACTAGACATCTACCACCCCACTACCACTATCAGATTAGAGCCATAAGGGAGACTAGACATCTACCACCCCACTACCACTATCAGATTAGAGCCATAAGGGAGACTAGACATCTACCAACCCACTAAAACTATCAAATTAGAGCCATAAGGGAGACTAGACATCTACCACCCCACTACCACTATCAGATTAGAGCCATAAGGGAGACTAGACATCTACCACCCCACTACCACTATCAGATTAGAGCCATAAGGGAGACTAGACATCTGCCACCCCTCTACCACTATCAGATTAGAGCCATAAGGGAGACTAGACATCTACCACCCCACTACCACTATCAGATTAGAGCCATAAGGGAGACTAGACATCTACCACCCCACTACAACTATCAAATTAGAGCCATAAGGGAGACTAGACATCTACCACCCCACTACCACTATCAGATTAGAGCCATAAGGGAGACTAGACATCTGCCACCCCAATATCAGATTAGAGCCATAAGGGAGACTAGACATCTACCAACCCACTACCACTATCAAATTAGAGCCATAAGGGAGACTAGACATCTACCACCCCACTACCACTATCAAATTAGAGCCATAAGGGAGCCTAGATTTCTACCAACCCACTATCAGATTAGAGCCATAAGGGAGACTAGACATCTACAACCCCACTACCACTATCAGATTAGAGCCATAAGGGAGACTAGACATCTACCACCCCACTACCACTATCAGATTAGAGCCATAAGGGAGAATAGACATCTACCACCCCACTACCACTATCAAATTAGAGCCATAAGGGAGACTAGACATCTGCCACCCCTCTACCACTATCAGATTAGAGCCATAAGGGAGACTAGACATCTACCACCCCACTACCACTATCAAATTAGAGCCATTAGGGAGACTAGACATCTACCACCCCACTACCACTATCAGATTAGAGCCATAAGGGAGACTAGACATATACCAACCCACTACCACTATCAGATTAGAGTCATAAGGGAGACTAGACATCTACCACCCAACTACCACTATCAAATTAGAGCCATAAGGGAGACTAGACATCTGCCACCCCTCTAACACTATCAGATTAGAGCCATAAGGGAGCCTAGACATCTACCACCCCACTACCACTATCAAATTAGAGCCATAAGGGAGACTAGACATCTACCACCCCACTACCACTATCAGATTAGAGCCATAAGGGAGACTAGACATCTACCACCCCACTACCACTATCAAATTAGAGCCATAAGGGAGGGTAGACATCTACCACCCCACTACCACTATCAGATTAGAGCCATAAGGGAGACTAGACATCTGCCACCCCACTATCAGATTAGAGCCATAAGGGAGACTAGACATCTACCACCCCACTACCACTATCAGATTAGAGCCATAAGGGAGACTAGACATCTACCACCCCACTACCACTATCAAATTAGAGCCATAAGGGAGACTAGACATCTACCACCCCACTACCACTATCAGATTAGAGCCATAAGGGAGACTAGACATCTGCCACTACCACTATCAGATTAGAGCCATAAGGGAGACTAGACATCTACCACCCCACTACCACTATCAGATTAGAGCCATAAGGGAGACTAGACATCTACCACCCAACTACCACTATCAAATTAGAGCCATAAGGGAGACTAGACATCTGCCACCCCTCTACCACTATCAGATTAGAGCCATAAGGGAGACTAGACATCTACCACCCCACTACCACTATCAAATTAGAGCCATAAGGGAGACTAGACATCTACCACCCCACTACCACTATCAGATTAGAGCCATAAGGGAGACTAGACATCTACCACCCCACTACCACTATCAAATTAGAGCCATAAGGGAGGGTAGACATCTACCACCCCACTACCACTATCAGATTAGAGCCATAAGGGAGACTAGACATCTGCCACCCCACTATCAGATTAGAGCCATAAGGGAGACTAGACATCTACCACCCCACTACCACTATCAGATTAGAGCCATAAGGGAGACTAGACATCTACCACCCCACTACCACTATCAAATTAGAGCCATAAGGGAGACTAGACATCTACCACCCCACTACCACTATCAGATTAGAGCCATAAGGGAGACTAGACATCTGCCACTACCACTATCAGATTAGAGCCATAAGGGAGACTAGACATCTACCACCCCACTACCACTATCAGATTAGAGCCATAAGGGAGACTAGACATCTACCACCCCACTACCACTATCAAATTAGAGCCATAAGGGAGACTAGACATCTACCACCCCACTACCACTATCAGATTAGAGCCATAAGGGAGACTAGACATCTGCCACTACCACTATCAGATTAGAGCCATAAGGGAGACTAGACATCTACCACCCCACTACCACTATCAGATTAGAGCCATAAGGGAGACTAGACATCTACCACCCCACTACCACTATCAGATTAGAGCCATAAGGGAGACTAGACATCTACCACCCCACTACCACTATCAGATTAGAGCCATAAGGGAGACTAGACATCTACCAACCCACTACCACTATCAGATTAGAGCCATAAGGGAGGCTAGACATCTACCACCCCACTACCACTATCAAATTAGAGCCATAAGGGGGACTAGACATCTGCCACCCCTCTACCACTATCAGATTAGAGCCATAAGGGAGACTAGACATCTACCACCCCACTACCACTATCAGATTAGAGCCATAAGGGAGACTAGACATCTACCACCCCACTACCACTATCAAATTAGAGCCATAAGGGAGACTAGACATCTACCACCCCACTACCACTATCAGATTAGAGCCATAAGGGAGCCTAGACATCTGCCACCCCACTATCAGATTAGAGCCATATCGGAGACTAGACATCTACCAACCCACTACCACTATCAGATTAGAGCCATAAGTGAGCCTAGACATCTACCAACCCACTACCAGATTAGAGCCATAAGGGAGACTAGACATCTACAACCCCACTACCACTATCAGATTAGAGCCATAAGGGAGACTAGACATCTACCACCCCACTACCACTATCAAATTAGAGCCATAAGGGAGACTAGACATCTACCACCCCACTACCACTATCAGATTAGAGCCATAAGGGAGACTAGACATCTACCAACCCACTACCACTATCAGATTAGAGCCATAAGGGAGACTAGACATCTACCACCCCACTACCACTATCAAATTAGAGCCATAAGGGAGACTAGACATCTTCCACCCCTCTACCACTATCAGATTAGAGCCATAAGGGAGACTAGACATCTACCACCCCACTACCACTATCAGATTAGAGCCATAAGGGAGACTAGACATCTACCACCCCACTACCACTATCAAATTAGAGCCATAAGGGAGACTAGACATCTACCACCCCACTACCACTATCAGATTAGAGCCATAAGGGAGACTAGACATCTACCAACCCACTACCACTATCAGATTAGAGCCATAAGGGAGACTAGACATCTACCACCCCACTACCACTATCAAATTAGAGCCATAAGGGAGACTAGACATCTTCCACCCCTCTACCACTATCAGATTAGAGCCATAAGGGAGACTAGACATCTACCACCCCACTACCACTATCAAATTAGAGCCATAAGGGAGACTAGACATCTACCACCCCACTACCACTATCAGATTAGAGCCATAAGGGAGACTAGACATCTGCCACCCCTCTACCACTATCAGATTAGAGCCATAAGAGAGACTAGACATCTACCACCCCACTACCACTATCAGATTAGAGCCATAAGGGAGCCTAGACATCTACCACCCCACTACCACTATCAGATTAGAGCCATAAGGGAGACTAGACATCTGCCACCCCACTATCAGATTAGAGCCATAAGGGAGACTAGACATCTACCAACCCACTACCACTATCAGATTAGAGCCATAAGGGAGACTAGACATCTACCACCCCACTACCACTATCAGATTAGAGCCATAAGGGAGACTAGACATCTACCACCCCACTAAAACTATCAAATTAGAGCCATAAGGGAGACTAGACATCTACCACCCCACTACCACTATCAGATTAGAGCCATAAGGGAGACTAGACATCTACCACCCCACTACCACTATCAGATTAGAGCCATAAGGGAGACTAGACATCTACCACCCCACTACCACTATCAAAATAGAGCCATAAGGGAGACTAGACATCTACCAACCCACTACCACTATCAGATTAGAGCCATAAGGGAGACTAGACATCTACCACCCCACTACCACTATCAAATTAGAGCCATAAGGGAGACTAGACATCTTCCACCCCTCTACCACTATCAGATTAGAGCCATAAGGGAGACTAGACATCTACCACCCCACTACCACTATCAAATTAGAGCCATAAGGGAGACTAGACATCTACCACCCCACTACCACTATCAGATTAGAGCCATAAGGGAGACTAGACATCTGCCACCCCTCTACCACTATCAGATTAGAGCCATAAGAGAGACTAGACATCTACCACCCCACTACCACTATCAGATTAGAGCCATAAGGGAGACTAGACATCTACCACCCCACTACCAATATCAAATTAGAGCCATAAGGGAGCCTAGACATCTACCACCCCACTACCACTATCAGATTAGAGCCATAAGGGAGACTAGACATCTGCCACCCCACTATCAGATTAGAGCCATAAGGGAGACTAGACATCTACCAACCCACTACCACTATCAGATTAGAGCCATAAGGGAGACTAGACATCTACCACCCCACTACCACTATCAGATTAGAGCCATAAGGGAGACTAGACATCTACCACCCCACTAAAACTATCAAATTAGAGCCATAAGGGAGACTAGACATCTACCACCCCACTACCACTATCAGATTAGAGCCATAAGGGAGACTAGACATCTACCAACCCACTACCACTATCAGATTAGAGCCATAAGGGAGACTAGACATCTACCACCCCACTACCACTATCAAAATAGAGCCATAAGGGAGACTAGACATCTTCCACCCCTCTACCACTATCAGATTAGAGCCATAAGGGAGACTAGACATCTACCACCCCACTACCACTATCAGATTAGAGCCATAAGGGAGACTAGACATCTACCACCCCACTACCACTATCAAATTAGAGCCATAAGGGAGACTAGACATCTACCACCCCACTACCACTATCAGATTAGAGCCATAAGGGAGACTAGACATCTACCAACCCACTACCACTATCAGATTAGAGCCATAAGGGAGACTAGACATCTACCACCCCACTACCACTATCAAATTAGAGCCATAAGGGAGACTAGACATCTTCCACCCCTCTACCACTATCAGATTAGAGCCATAAGGGAGACTAGACATCTACCACCCCACTACCACTATCAAATTAGAGCCATAAGGGAGACTAGACATCTACCACCCCACTACCACTATCAGATTAGAGCCATAAGGGAGACTAGACATCTGCCACCCCTCTACCACTATCAGATTAGAGCCATAAGAGAGACTAGACATCTACCACCCCACTACCACTATCAGATTAGAGCCATAAGGGAGACTAGACATCTACCACCCCACTACCAATATCAAATTAGAGCCATAAGGGAGCCTAGACATCTACCACCCCACTACCACTATCAGATTAGAGCCATAAGGGAGACTAGACATCTGCCACCCCACTATCAGATTAGAGCCATAAGGGAGACTAGACATCTACCAACCCACTACCACTATCAGATTAGAGCCATAAGGGAGACTAGACATCTACCACCCCACTACCACTATCAGATTAGAGCCATAAGGGAGACTAGACATCTACCACCCCACTAAAACTATCAAATTAGAGCCATAAGGGAGACTAGACATATCCCACCCCACTACCACTATCAGATTAGAGCCATAAAGGAGACTAGACATCTACCACCCCACTAGCACTATCAGATTAGAGCCATAAGGGAGACTAGACATCTACCAACCCACTTCCACTATCAGATTAGAGCCATAAGGGAGACTAGACATCTACCACCCCACTACCACTATCAAATTAGAGCCATAAGGGAGACTAGACATCTGCCACCCCTCTACCACTATCAGATTAGAGCCATAAGGGAGACTAGACATCTACCACCCCACTACCACTATCAGATTAGAGCCATAAGGGAGACTAGACATCTACCACCCCACTACCACTATCAGATTAGAGCCATAAGGGAGACTAGACATCTGCCACCCCAATATCAGATTAGATTCATAAGGGAGACTAGACATCTACCAACCCACTACCACTATCAAATTAGAGCCATAAGGGAGACTAGACATCTACCACCCCACTACCACTATCAAATTAGAGCCATAAGGGAGCCTAGATTTCTACCAACCCACTATCAGATTAGAGCCATAAGGGAGACTAGACATCTACAACCCCACTACCACTATCAGATTAGAGCCATAAGGGAGACTAGACATCTACCACCCCACTACCACTATCAAATTAGAGCCATAAGGGAGACTAGACATCTACCACCCCACTACCACTATCAGATTAGAGCCATAAGGGAGACTAGACATCTACCAACCCACTACCACTATCAGATTAGAGCCATAAGGGAGAATAGACATCTACCACCCCACTACCACTATCAAATTAGAGCCATAAGGGAGACTAGACATCTACCACCCCACTACCACTATCAAATTAGAGCCATAAGGGAGACTAGACATCTACCACCCCACTACCACTATCAGATTAGAGCCATAAGGGAGACTAGACATCTGCCACTACCACTATCAGATTAGAGCCATAAGGGAGACTAGACATCTACCACCCCACTACCACTATCAGATTAGAGCCATAAGGGAGACTAGACATCTACCACCCCACTACCACTATCAGATTAGAGCCATAAGGGAGACTAGACATCTGCCACTACCACTATCAGATTAGAGCCATAAGGGAGACTAGACATCTACCACCCCACTACCACTATCAGATTAGAGCCATAAGGGAGACTAGACATCTACCACCCCACTACCACTATCAAATTAGAGCCATAAGGGAGACTAGACATCTACCACCCCACTACCACTATCAGATTAGAGCCATAAGAGAGACTAGACATCTGCCACCCCTCTACCACTATCAGATTAGAGCCATAAGGGAGACTAGACATCTACCACCCCACTACCACTATCAGATTAGAGCCATTAGGGAGCCTAGACATCTACCACCCCACTACCACTATCAAATTAGAGCCATAAGGGAGACTAGACATCTACCACCCCACTACCACTATCAGATTAGAGCCATAAGGGAGACTAGACATCTGCCACCCCACTATCAGATTAGAGCCATAAGGGAGACTAGACATCTACCAACCCACTACCACTATCAGATTAGAGCCATAAGGGAGACTAGACATCTACCACCCCACTACCACTATCAGATTAGAGCCATAAGGGAGACTAGACATCTACCAACCCACTAAAACTATCAAATTAGAGCCATAAGGGAGACTAGACATCTACCACCCCACTACCACTATCAGATTAGAGCCATAAGGGAGACTAGACATCTACCACCCCACTACCACTATCAGATTAGAGCCATAAGGGAGACTAGACATCTGCCACCCCTCTACCACTATCAGATTAGAGCCATAAGGGAGACTAGACATCTACCACCCCACTACCACTATCAGATTAGAGCCATAAGAGAGACTAGACATCTGCCACCCCTCTACCACTATCAGATTAGAGCCATAAGGGAGACTAGACATCTACCACCCCACTACCACTATCAGATTAGAGCCATAAGGGAGCCTAGACATCTACCACCCCACTACCACTATCAAATTAGAGCCATAAGGGAGACTAGACATCTACCACCCCACTACCACTATCAGATTAGAGCCATAAGGGAGACTAGACATCTGCCACCCCACTATCAGATTAGAGCCATAAGGGAGACTAGACATCTACCAACCCACTACCACTATCAGATTAGAGCCATAAGGGAGACTAGACATCTACCACCCCACTACCACTATCAGATTAGAGCCATGAGGGAGACTAGACATCTACCAACCCACTAAAACTATCAAATTAGAGCCATAAGGGAGACTAGACATCTACCACCCCACTACCACTATCAGATTAGAGCCATAAGGGAGACTAGACATCTACCACCCCACTACCACTATCAGATTAGAGCCATAAGGGAGACTAGACATCTGCCACCCCTCTACCACTATCAGATTAGAGCCATAAGGGAGACTAGACATCTACCACCCCACTACCACTATCAGATTAGAGCCATAAGAGAGACTAGACATCTGCCACCCCTCTACCACTATCAGATTAGAGCCATAAGGGAGACTAGACATCTACCACCCCACTACCACTATCAGATTAGAGCCATAAGGGAGCCTAGACATCTACCACCCCACTACCACTATCAAATTAGAGCCATAAGGGAGACTAGACATCTACCACCCCACTACCACTATCAGATTAGAGCCATAAGGGAGACTAGACATCTGCCACCCCACTATCAGATTAGAGCCATAAGGGAGACTAGACATCTACCACCCCACTACCACTATCAGATTAGAGCCATAAGGGAGACTAGACATCTGCCACCCCTCTACCACTATCAGATTAGAGCCATAAGGGAGACTAGACATCTGCCACCCCAATATCAGATTAGAGCCATAAGGGAGACTAGACATCTACCAACCCACTACCACTATCAAATTAGAGCCATAAGGGAGACTAGACATCTACCACCCCACTACCACTATCAAATTAGAGCCATAAGGGAGCCTAGATTTCTACCAACCCACTATCAGATTAGAGCCATAAGGGAGACTAGACATCTACAACCCCACTACCACTATCAGATTAGAGCCATAAGGGAGACTAGACATCTACCACCCCACTACCACTATCAGATTAGAGCCATAAGAGAGACTAGACATCTGCCACCCCTCTACCACTATCAGATTAGAGCCATAAGGGAGACTAGACATCTACCACCCCACTACCACTATCAGATTAGAGCCATAAGGGAGCCTAGACATCTACCACCCCACTACCACTATCAAATTAGAGCCATAAGGGAGACTAGACATCTACCACCCCACTACCAATATCAGATTAGAGCCATAAGGGAGACTAGACATCTGCCACCCCACTATCAGATTAGAGCCATAAGGGAGACTAGACATCTACCACCCCACTACCACTATCAGATTAGAGCCATAAGGGAGACTAGACATCTGCCACCCCTCTACCACTATCAGATTAGAGCCATAAGGGAGACTAGACATCTGCCACCCCAATATCAGATTAGAGCCATAAGGGAGACTAGACATCTACCAACCCACTACCACTATCAAATTAGAGCCATAAGGGAGACTAGACATCTACCACCCCACTACCACTATCAAATTAGAGCCATAAGGGAGCCTAGATTTCTACCAACCCACTATCAGATTAGAGCCATAAGGGAGACTAGACATCTACAACCCCACTACCACTATCAGATTAGAGCCATAAGGGAGACTAGACATCTACCACCCCACTACCACTATCAAATTAGAGCCATAAGGGAGACTAGACATCTACCACCCCACTACCACTATCAGATTAGAGCCATAAGGGAGACTAGACATCTACCAACCCACTACCACTATCAGATTAGAGCCATAAGGGAGAATAGACATCTACCACCCCACTACCACTATCAAATTAGAGCCATAAGGGAGACTAGACATCTGCCACCCCTCTACCACTATCAGATTAGAGCCATAAGGGAGACTAGACATCTACCACCCCACTACCACTATCAAATTATAGCCATAAGGGAGACTAGACATCTACCACCCCACTACCACTATCAGATTAGAGCCATAAGGGAGACTAGACATATACCAACCCACTACCACTATCAGATTAGAGCCATAAGGGAGACTAGACATCTACCACCCCACTACCACTATCAAATTAGAGCCATAAGGGAGACTAGACATCTGCCACCCCTCTACCACTATCAGATTAGAGCCATAAGGGAGACTAGACATCTACCACCCCACTACCACTATCAAATTAGAGCCATAAGGGAGACTAGACATCTACCACCCCACTACCACTATCAGATTAGAGCCATAAGGGAGACTAGACATCTACCACCCCACTACCACTATCAAATTAGAGCCATAAGGGAGGGTAGACATCTACCACCCCACTACCACTATCAGATTAGAGCCATAAGGGAGACTAGACATCTGCCACCCCACTATCAGATTAGAGCCATAAGGGAGACTAGACATCTACCACCCCACTACCACTATCAGATTAGAGCCATAAGGGAGACTAGACATCTACCACCCCACTACCACTATCAAATTAGAGCCATAAGGGAGACTAGACATCTACCACCCCACTACCACTATCAGATTAGAGCCATAAGGGAGACTAGACATCTGCCACTACCACTATCAGATTAGAGCCATAAGGGAGACTAGACATCTACCACCCCACTACCACTATCAGATTAGAGCCATAAGGGAGACTAGACATCTACCACCCCACTACCACTATCAAATTAGAGCCATAAGGGAGCCTAGATTTCTACCAACCCACTATCAGATTAGAGCCATAAGGGAGACTAGACATCTACAACCCCACTACCACTATCAGATTAGAGCCATAAGGGAGACTAGACATCTACCACCCCACTACCACTATCAAATTAGAGCCATAAGGGAGACTAGACATCTACCAACCCACTACCACTATCAGATTAGAGCCATAAGGGAGAATAGACATCTACCACCCCACTACCACTATCAGATTAGAGCCATAAGGGAGACTAGACATCTGCCACCCCTCTACCACTATCAGATTAGAGCCATAAGGGAGACTAGACATCTACCACCCCACTACCACTATCAGATTAGAGCCATAAGGGAGACTAGACATCTACCACCCCACTACCACTATCAAATTAGAGCCATAAGGGAGACTAGACATCTGCCACCCCTCTACCACTATCAGATTAGAGCCATAAGGGAGACTAGACATCTACCACCCCTCTACCACTATCAGATTAGAGCCATATAGGAGACTAGACATCTACCACCCCACTACCACTATCAAATTAGAGCCATAAGGGAGACTAGACATCTACCACCCCACTACCACTATCAGATTAGAGCCATAAGGGAGACTAGACATCTGTCACCCCACTATCAGATTAGAGCCATAAGGGAGACTAGACATCTACCAACCCACTACCACTATCAGATTAGAGCCATACGGGAGCCTAGACATCTACCAACCCACTATCAGATTAGAGCCATAAGGGAGACTAGACATCTACAACCCCACTACCACTATCAGATTAGAGCCATAAGGGAGACTAGACATCTACCACCCCACTACCACTATCAAATTAGAGCCATAAGGGAGACTAGACATCTACCACCCCACTACCACTATCAGATTAGAGCCATAAGGGAGCCTAGACATCTACCAACCCACTACCACTATCAAATTAGAGCCATAAGGGAGATTAGACATCTACCACCCCACTACCACTATCAAATTAGAGCCACAAGGGAGACTAGACATCTACCACCCCACTACCACTATCAGATAAGAGCCATAAGGGAGACTAGACATCTACCACCCCACTACCACTATCAAATTAGAGCCATGAGGGAGACTAGACATCTACCACCCCACTACCACTATCAAATTAGAGCCATAAGGGAGACTAGACATCTGCCACCCCTCTACCACTATCAGATTAGAGCCATAAGGGAGACTAGACATCTACCACCCCACTACCACTATCAGATTAGAGCCATAAGGGAGACTAGACATCTACCACCCCACTACCACTATCAAATTAGAGCCATAAGGGAGACTAGACATCTACCACCCCACTACCACTATCAGATTAGAGCCATAAGGGAGACTAGACATCTACCAACCCACTACCACTATCAGATTAGAGCCATAAGGGAGACTAGACATCTACCACCCCACTACCACTATCAGATTAGAGCCATAAGGGAGACTAGACATCTACCAACCCACTACCACTATCAGATTAGAGCCATAAGGGAGACTAGACATCTACCACCCCACTACCACTATCAAATTAGAGCCATAAGGGAGACTAGACATCTGCCACCCCTCTACCACTATCAGATTAGAGCCATAAGGGAGACTAGACATCTACCACCCCACTACCACTATCATATTAGAGCCATAAGGGAGACTAGACATCTACCACCCCACTACCACTATCAAATTAGAGCCATAAGGGAGACTAGACATCTACCACCCCACTACCACTATCAGATTAGAGCCATAAGGGAGACTAGACATCTGCCACCCCACTATCAGATTAGAGCCATAAGGGAAACTAGACATCTACCAACCCACTACCACTATCAGATTAGAGCCATAAGGGAGCCTAGACATCTACCAACCCACTATCAGATTAGAGCCATAAGGGAGACTAGACATCTACAACCCCACTACCACTATCAGATTAGAGCCATAAGGGAGACTAGACATCTACCAACCCACTACCACTATCAGATTAGAGCCATAAGGAAGACTAGACATCTACCACCCCACTACCACTATCAGATTAGAGCCATAAGGGAGACTAGACATCTACCACCCCACTACAACTTTCAAATTAGAGCCATAAGGGAGACTAGACATCTACCACCCCACTACCACTATCAGATTAGAGCCATAAGGGTGACTAGACATCTGCCACCCCAATATCAGATTAGAGCCATAAGGGAGACTAGACATCTACCAACCCACTACCACTATCAGATTAGAGCCATAAGGGAGACTAGACATCTACCACCCCACTACCACTATCAAATTAGAGCCATACGGGAGCCTAGACATCTACCAACCCACTATCAGATTAGAGCCATAAGGGAGACTAGACATCTACAACCCCACTACCACTATCAGATTAGAGCCATAAGGGAGACTAGACATCTACCACCCCACTACCACTATCAAATTAGAGCCATAAGGGAGACTAGACATCTACCACCCCACTACCACTATCAGATTAGAGCCAAAAGGGAGACTAGACATCTACCACCCCACTACCACTATCAAATTAGAGCCATAAGGGAGACTAGACATCTACCACCCCACTACCACTATCAGATTAGAGCCATAAGGGAGACTAGACATCTGTCACCCCACTATCAGATTAGAGCCATAAGGGAGACTAGACATCTACCAACCCACTACCACTATCAGATTAGAGCCATAAGGGAGACTAGACATCTACCACCCCACTACCACTATCAGATTAGAGCCATAAGGGAGACTAGACATCTACCAACCCACTACCACTATCAGATTAGAGCCATAAGGGAGACTAGACATCTACCACCCCACTACCACTATCAGATTAGAGCCATAAGGGAGACTAGACATCTACCAACCCACTACCACTATCAGATTAGAGCCATAAGGGAGACTAGACATCTACCACCCCACTACCACTATCAGATTAGAGCCATAAGGGAGACTAGACATCTACCAACCCACTACCACCATCAGATTAGAGCCATAAGGGAGTCTAGACATCTACCACCCCACTACCACTATCAAATTAGAGCCATAAGGGAGACTAGACATCTGCCACCCCTCTACCACTATCAGATTAGAGCCATAAGGGAGACTAGACATCTACCACCCCACTACCACTATCAGATTAGAGCCATAAGGGAGACTAGACATCTACCACCCCACTACCACTATCAAATTAGAGCCATAAGGGAGACTAGACATCTACCACCCCACTACCACTATCAGATTAGAGCCATAAGGGAGACTAGACATCTGCCACCCCACTATCAGATTAGAGCCATACGGGAAACTAGACATCTACCAACTCACTACCACTATCAGATTAGAGCCATAAGGGAGCCTAGACATCTACCAACCCACTATCAGATTAGAGCCATAAGGGAGACTAGACATCTACAACCCCACTACCACTATCAGATTAGAGCCATAAGGGAGACTAGACATCTACCAACCCACTACCACTATCAGAATAGAGCCATAAGGAAGACTAGACATCTACCACCCCACTACCACTATCAGATTAGAGCCATAAGGGAGACTAGACATCTACCACCCCACTACAACTATCAAATTAGAGCCATAAGGGAGACTAGACATCTACCACCCCACTACCACTATCAGATTAGAGCCATAAGGGAGACTAGACATCTGCCACCCCAATATCAGATTAGAGCCATAAGGGAGACTAGACATCTACCAACCCACTACCACTATCAAATTAGAGCCATAAGGGAGACTAGACATCTACCACCCCACTACCACTATCAAATTAGAGCCATAAGGGAGCCTAGACATCTACCAACCCACTATCAGATTAGAGCCATAAGGGAGACTAGACATCTACAACCCCACTACCACTATCAGATTAGAGCCATAAGGGAGACTAGACATCTACCACCCCACTACCACTATCAAATTAGAGCCATAAGGGAGACTAGACATCTACCACCCCACTACCACTATCAGATTAGAGCCATAAGGGAGACTAGACATCTGCCACCCCACTATCAGATTAGAGCCATAAGGGAGACTAGACATCTACCAACCCACTACCACTATCAGATTAGAGCCATAAGTGAGCCTAGACATCTACCAACCAACTATCAGATTAGAGCCATAAGGGAGACTAGACATCTACAACCCCACTACCACTATCAGATTAGAGCCATAAGGGAGACTAGACATCTACCACCCCACTACCACTATCAAATTAGAGCCATAAGGGAGACTAGACATCTACCACCCCACTACCACTATCAGATTAGAGCCATAAGGGAGACTAGACATCTACCACCCCACTACCACTATCAGATTATAGCCATAAGGAAGACTAGACATCTACAACCCCACTACCACTATCAGATTAGAGCCATAAGGGAGACTAGACATCTACCACCCCACTACAACTATCAAATTAGAGCCATAAGGGAGACTAGACATCTACCACCCCACTACCACTATCAGATTAGAGCCATAAGGGAGACTAGACATCTGCCACCCCAATATCAGATTAGAGCCATAAGGGAGACTAGACATCTACCAACCCACTACCACTATCAAATTAGAGCCATAAGGGAGCCTAGACATCTACCAACCCACTATCAGATTAGAGCAATAAGGGAGACTAGACATCTACAACCCCACTACCACTATCAGATTAGAGCCATAAGGGAGACTAGACATCTACCACCCCACTACCACTATCAAATTAGAGCCATAAGGGAGACTAGACATCTACCACCCCACTACCACTATCAGATTAGAGCCATAAGGGAGACTAGACATATACCAACCCACTACCACTATCAGATTAGAGCCATAAGGGAGACTAGACATCTGCCACCCCACTACCACTATCAAATTAGAGCCATAAGGGAGACTAGACATCTGCCACCCCTCTACCATTATCAGATTAGAGCCATAAGGGAGACTAGACATCTACCACCCCACTACCACTATCAGATTAGAGCCATAAGGGAGACTAGACATCTACCACCCCACTACCACTATCAAATTAGAGCCATAAGGGAGACTAGACATCTACCACCCCACTAGCACTATCAGATTAGAGCCATAAGGGAGACTAGACATCTACCAACCCACTACCACTATCAGATTAGAGCCATAAGGGAGGCTAGACATCTACCACCCCACTACCACTATCAAATTAGAGCCATAAGGGAGACTAGACATCTGCCACCCCTCTACCACTATCAGATTAGAGCCATAAGGGAGACTAGACATCTACCACCCCACTACCACTATCAGATAAGAGCCATAAGGGAGACTAGACATCTACCACCCCACTACCACTATCAAATTAGAGCCATAAGGGAGACTAGACATCTACCACCCCACTACCACTATCAGATTAGAGCCATAAGGGAGACTAGACATCTGCCACCCCACTATCAGATTAGAGCCATAAGGGAGACTAGACATCTACCAACCCACTACCACTATCAGATTAGAGCAATAAGTGAGCCTAGACATCTACCAACCCACTATAAGATTAGAGCCATAAGGGAGACTAGACATCTACAACCCCACTACCACTATCAGATTAGAGCCATAAGGGAGACTAGACATCTACCACCCCACTACCACTATCAAATTAGAGCCATAAGGGAGACTAGACATCTACCACCCCACTACCACTATCAGATTAGAGCCATAAGGGAGACTAGACATCTACCACCCCACTACCACTATCAAATTAGAGCCATAAGGGAGCCTAGACATCTGCCACCCCTCTAGCACTATCAGATTAGAGCCATAAGGGAGACTAGACATCTACCACCCCACTACCACTATCAGATTAGAGCCATAAGGGAGACTAGACATCTACCACCCCACTACCACTATCAAATTAGAGCCATAAGGGAGACTAGACATCTACCACCCCACTACCACTATCAAATTAGAGCCATAAGGGAGACTAGACATCTACCACCCCACTACCACTATCAAATTAGAGCCATAAGGGAGACTAGACATCTACCACCCCACTACCACTATCAAATTAGAGCCATAAGGGAGACTAGACATCTGCCACCCCTCTACCACTATCAGATTAGAGCCATAAGGGAGACTAGACATCTACCACCCCACTACCACTATCAGATTAGAGCCATAAGGGAGACTAGACATCTACCACCGCACTACCACTATCAAATTAGAGCCATAAGGGAGACTAGACATCTACCACCCCACTATCACTATCAGATTAGAGCCATAAGGGAGACTAGACATCTACCAACCCACTACCACTATCAGATTAGAGCCATAAGTGAGCCTAGACATCTACCAACCCACTATCAGATTAGAGCCATAAGGGAGACTAGACATCTACAACCCCACTACCACTATCAGATTAGAGCCATAAGGGAGACTAGACATCTACCACCCCACTACCACTATCAAATTAGAGCCATAAGGGAGACTAGACATCTACCACCCCACTACCACTATCAGATTAGAGCCATAAGGGAGACTAGACATCTACCAACCCACTACCACTATCAGATTAGAGCCATAAGGGAGACTAGACATCTACCACCCCACTACCACTATCAAATTAGAGCCATAAGGGAGACTAGACATCTGCCACCCCTCTACCACTATCAGATTAGAGCCATAAGGGAGACTAGACATCTACCACCCCACTTCCACTATCAGATTAGAGCCATAAGGGAGACTAGACATCTACCACCCCACTACCACTATCAAATTAGAGCCATAAGGGAGACTAGACATCTACCACCCCACTACCACTATCAGATTAGAGCCATAAGGGAGACTAGACATCTACCAACCCACTACCACTATCAGATTAGAGCCATAAGGGAGACTAGACATCTACCACCCCACTACCACTATCAAATTAGAGCCATAAGGGAGACTAGACATCTGCCACCCCTCTACCACTATCAGATTAGAGCCATAAGGGAGACTAGACATCTACCACCCCACTACCACTATCAAATTAGAGCCATAAGGGAGACTAGACATCTACCACCCCAGTACCACTATCAGATTAGAGCCATAAGGGAGACTAGACATCTGCCACCCCTCTACCACTATCAGATTAGAGCCATAAGGGAGACTAGACATCTACCACCCCACTACCACTATCAGATTAGAGCCATAAGGGAGACTAGACATCTATCACGCCACTACCACTATCAGATTAGAGCCATAAGGGAGACTAGACATCTACCAACCCACTACCACTATCAGATTAGAGCCATAAGGGAGACTAGACATCTACCACCCCACTACCACTATCAAATTAGAGCCATAAGGGAGCCTAGACATCCACCAACCCACTATCAGATTAGAGCCATAAGGGAGACTAGACATCTACAACCCCACTACCACTATCAGATTAGAGCCATAAGGGAGACTAGACATCTACCACCCCACTACCACTATCAAATTAGAGCCATAAGGGAGACTAGACATCTACCGCCCCACTACCACTATCAGATTAGAGCCATAAGGGAGACTAGACATCTACCAACCCACTACCACTATCAGATTAGAGGCATAAGGGAGACTAGACATCTACCACCCCACTACCACTATCAAATTAGAGCCATAAGGGAGACTAGACATCTACCACCCCACTACCACTATCAGATTAGAGCCATAAGGGAGACTAGACATCTACCACCCCCCTACCACTATCAAATTAGAGCCATAAGGGAGACTAGACATCTACCACCGCACTACCACTATCAAATTAGAGCCATAAGGGAGACTAGACATCTGCCACCCCTCTACCACTATCAGATTAGAGCCATAAGGGAGACTAGACATCTACCACCCCACTACCACTATCAGATTAGAGCCATAAGGGAGACTAGACATCTCCCACCCCACTACCACTATCAAATTAGAGCCATAAGGGAGACTAGACATCTACCACCCCACTACAACTATCGGATTAGAGCCATAAGGGAGCCTAGACATCTACCAACCCACTACCACTATCAGATTAGAGCCATAAGGGAGACTAGACATCTACCACCCCACTACCACAATCAAATTAGAGCCATAAGGGAGACTAGACATCTGCCACCCCTCTACCACTATCAGATTAGAGCCATAAGGGAGACTAGACATCTACCACCCCACTACCACTATCAAATTAGAGCCATAAGGGAGACTAGACATCTACCACCCCACTACCACTATCAGATTAGAGCCATAAGGGAGACTAGACATCTGCCACCCCTCTACCACTATCAGATTAGAGCCATAAGGGAGACTAGACATCTACCACCCCACTACCACTATCAGATTAGAGGCATAAGGGAGACTAGAAATCTACCACCCCACTACCACTATCAAATTAGAGCCATAAGGGAGACTAGACATCTACCACCCCACTACCACTATCAGATTAGAGCCATAAGGGAGACTAGACATCTGCCACCCCACTATCAGATTAGAGCCATAAGGGAGACTAGACATCTACCAACCCACTACCACTATCAGATTAGAGCCATAAGGGAGACTAGACATCTACCACACCACGAAAACTATCAAATTAGAGCCATAAGGGAGACTAGACATCTACCACCCCACTACCACTATCAGATTAGAGCCATAAGGGAGACTAGACATCTACCACCCCACTACCACTATCAGATTAGAGCCATAAGGGAGACTAGACATCTACCAACCCACTACCACTATCAGATTAGAGCCATAAGGGAGACTAGACATCTGCCACCCCTCTACCACTATCAGATTAGAGCCATAAGGGAGACTAGACATCTACCACCCCACTACCACTATCAAATTAGAGCCACAAAGGAGACTAGACATCTACCACCCCACTACCACTATCAGATTAGAGCCATAAGGGAGCCTAGACATCTACCAACCCACTACCACTATCAGATTAGAGCCATAAGGGAGACTAGACATCTACCACCCCACTACCACAATCAAATTAGAGCCATAAGGGAGACTAGACATCTGCCACCCCTCTACCACTATCAGATTAGAGCCATAAGGGAGACTAGACATCTACCACCCCACTACCACTATCAAATTAGAGCCATAAGGGAGACTAGACATCTACCACCCCACTACCACTATCAGATTAGAGCCATAAGGGAGACTAGACATCTGCCACCCCTCTACCACTATCAGATTAGAGCCATAAGGGAGACTAGACATCTACCACCCCACTACCACTATCAGATTAGAGCCATAAGGGAGACTAGACATCTACCACCCCACTACCACTATCAAATTAGAGCCATAAGGGAGACTAGACATCTACCACCCCACTACCACTATCAGATTAGAGCCATAAGGGAGACTAGACATCTGCCACCCCACCATCAGATTAGAGCCATAAGGGAGACTAGACATCTACCAACCCACTACCACTATCAGATTAGAGCCATAAGGGAGACTAGACATCTACCACCCCACTACCACTATCAGATTAGAGCCATAAGGGAGACTAGACATCTACCACCCCACGAAAACTATCAAATTAGAGCCATAAGGGAGACTAGACATCTACCACCCCACTACCACTATCAGATTAGAGCCATAAGGGAGACTAGACATCTACCACCCCACTACCACTATCAGATTAGAGCCATAAGGGAGACTAGACATCTACCAACCCACTACCACTATCAGATTAGAGCCATAAGGGAGACTAGACATCTGCCACCCCTCTACCACTATCAGATTAGAGCCATAAGGGAGACTAGACATCTACCACCCCACTACCACTATCAGATTAGAGCCATAAGGGAGACTAGACATCTACCACCCCACTACCACTATCAAATTAGAGCCATAAGGGAGACTAGACATCTACCACCCCACTACCACTATCAGATTAGAGCCATAAGGGAGACTAGACATCTACCACCCGATTACCACTATCAGATTAGAGCCATAAGGGAGACTAGACATCTACCACCCCACTACCACTATCAAATTAGAGCCATAAGGGAGACTAGACATCTACCACCCCACTACCACTATCAGATTAGAGCCATAAGGGAGACTAGACATCTACCACCCCACTACCACTATCAGATTAGAGCCATAAGGGAGACTAGACATCTACCACCCCACTACCACTATCAAATTAGAGCCATAAGGGAGACTAGACATCTACCACCCCACTACCACTATCAGATTAGAGCCATAAGGGAGACTAGACATCTACCACCCCACTACCACTATCAAATTAGAGCCATAAGGGAGACTAGACATCTACCACCCCACTACCACTATCAAATTAGAGCCATAAGGGAGACTAGACATCTACCACCCCACTACCACTATCAAATTAGAGCCATAAGGGAGACTAGACATCTACCACCCCACTACCACTATCAAATTAGAGCCATAAGGGAGACTAGACATCTGCCACCCCTCTACCACTATCAGATTAGAGCCATAAGGGAGACTAGACATCTACCACCCCACTACCACTATCAGATTAGAGCCATAAGGGAGACTAGACATCTACCACCGCACTACCACTATCAAATTAGAGCCTTAAGGGAGACTAGACATCTACCACCCCACTATCACTATCAGATTAGAGCCATAAGGGAGACTAGACATCTACCAACCCACTACCACTATCAGATTAGAGCCATAAGTGAGCCTAGACATCTACCAACCCACTATCAGATTAGAGCCATAAGGGAGACTAGACATCTACAACCCCACTACCACTATCAGATTAGAGCCATAAGGGAGACTAGACATCTACCACCCCACTACCACTATCAAATTAGAGCCATAAGGGAGACTAGACATCTACCAACCCACTACCACTATCAGATTAGAGCCATAAGGGAGACTAGACATCTACCACCCCACTACCACTATCAAATTAGAGCCATAAGGGAGACTAGACATCTGCCACCCCTCTACCACTATCAGATTAGAGCCATAAGGGAGACTAGACATCTACCACCCCACTACCACTATCAAATTAGAGCCATAAGGGAGACTAGACATCTACCACCCCACTACCACTATCAGATTAGAGCCATAAGGGAGACTAGACATCTGCCACCCCTCTACCACTATCAGATTAGAGCCATAAGGGAGACTAGACATCTACCACCCCACTACCACTATCAGATTAGAGCCATAAGGGAGACTAGACATCTATCACGCCACTACCACTATCAGATTAGAGCCATAAGGGAGACTAGACATCTACCACCCCACTACCACTATCAGATTAGAGCCATAAGGGAGACTAGACATCTACCACCCCACTACCACAATCAAATTAGAGCCATAAGGGAGACTAGACATCTACCAACCCACTACCACTATCAGATTAGAGGCATAAGGGAGACTAGACATCTACCACCCCACTACCACTATCAAATTAGAGCCATAAGGGAGACTAGACATCTACCACCCCACTACCACTATCAGATTAGAGCCATAAGGGAGACTAGACATCTACCAACCCACTACCACTATCAGATTAGAGCCATATGGGAGACTAGACATCTACCACCCCACTACCACTATCAAATTAGAGCCATAAGGGAGACTAGACATCTACCACCCCACTACCACTATCAGATTAGAGCCATAAGGGAGACTAGACATCTACCACCCCACTACCACTATCAAATTAGAGCCATAAGGGAGACTAGACATCTACCACCCCACTACCACTATCAAATTAGAGCCATAAGGGAGACTAGACATCTGCCACCCATCTACCACTATCAGATTAGAGCCATAAGGGAGACTAGACATCTACCACCCCACTACCACTATCAGATTAGAGCCATAAGGGAGACTAGACATCTACCACCCCACTACCACTATCAAATTAGAGCCATAAGGGAGACTAGACATCTACCACCCCACTACCACTATCGGATTAGAGCCATAAGGGAGCCTAGACATCTACCAACCCACTACCACTATCAGATTAGAGCCATAAGGGAGACTAGACATCTACCACCCCACTACCACAATCAAATTAGAGCCATAAGGGAGACTAGACATCTGCCACCCCTCTACCACTATCAGATTAGAGCCATAAGGGAGACTAGACATCTACCACCCCACTACCACTATCAAATTAGAGCCATAAGGGAGACTCGACATCTACCACCCCACTACCACTATCAGATTAGAGCCATAAGGGAGCCTAGACATCTGCCACCCCTCTACCACTATCAGATTAGAGCCATAAGGGAGACTAGACATCTACCACCCCACTACCACTATCAGATTAGAGGCATAAGGGAGACTAGACATCTACCACCCCACTACCACTATCAAATTAGAGCCATAAGGGAGACTAGACATCTACCACCCCACTACCACTATCAGATTAGAGCCATAAGGGAGACTAGACATCTGCCACCCCACTATCAGATTAGAGCCATAAGGGAGACTAGACATCTACCAACCCACTACCACTATCAGATTAGAGCCATAAGGGAGACTAGACATCTACCACCCCACTACCACTATCAGATTAGAGCCATAAGGGAGACTAGACATCTACCACACCACGAAAACTATCAAATTAGAGCCATAAGGGAGACTAGACATCTACCACCCCACTACCACTATCAGATTAGAGCCATAAGGGAGACTAGACATCTACCACCCCACTACCACTATCAGATTAGAGCCATAAGGGAGACTAGACATCTACCAACCCACTACCACTATCAGATTAGAGCCATAAGGGAGACTAGACATCTGCCACCCCTCTACCACTATCAGATTAGAGCCATAAGGGAGACTAGACATCTACCACCCCACTACCACTATCAAATTAGAGCCACAAAGGAGACTAGACATCTACCACCCCACTACCACTATCAGATTAGAGCCATAAGGGAGCCTAGACATCTACCAACCCACTACCACTATCAGATTAGAGCCATAAGGGAGACTAGACATCTACCACCCCACTACCACAATCAAATTAGAGCCATAAGGGAGACTAGACATCTGCCACCCCTCTACCACTATCAGATTAGAGCCATAAGGGAGACTAGACATCTACCACCCCACTACCACTATCAAATTAGAGCCATAAGGGAGACTAGACATCTACCACCCCACTACCACTATCAGATTAGAGCCATAAGGGAGACTAGACATCTGCCACCCCTCTACCACTATCAGATTAGAGCCATAAGGGAGACTAGACATCTACCACCCCACTACCACTATCAGATTAGAGCCATAAGGGAGACTAGACATCTACCACCCCACTACCACTATCAGATTAGAGCCATAAGGGAGACTAGACATCTGCCACCCCACTATCAGATTAGAGCCATAAGGGAGACTAGACATCTACCAACCCACTACCACTATCAGATTAGAGCCATAAGGGAGACTAGACATCTACCACCCCACTACCACTATCAGATTAGAGCCATAAGGGAGACTAGACATCTACCACCCCACGAAAACTATCAAATTAGAGCCATAAGGGAGACTAGACATCTACCACCCCACTACCACTATCAGATTAGAGCCATAAGGGAGACTAGACATCTACCACCCCACTACCACTGGCAGATTAGAGCCATAAGGGAGACTAGACATCTACCAACCCACTACCACTATCAGATTAGAGCCATAAGGGAGACTAGACATCTGCCACCCCTCTACCACTATCAGATTAGAGCCATAAGGGAGACTAGACATCTACCACCCCACTACCACTATCAGATTAGAGCCATAAGGGAGACTAGACATCTACCACCCCACTACCACTATCAAATTAGAGCCATAAGGGAGACTAGACATCTACCACCCCACTACCACTATCAGATTAGAGCCATAAGGGAGACTAGACATCTACCACCCGATTACCACTATCAGATTAGAGCCATAAGGGAGACTAGACATCTACCACCCCACTACCACTATCAAATTAGAGCCATAAGGGAGACTAGACATCTACCACCCCACTACCACTATCAGATTAGAGCCATAAGGGAGACTAGACATCTACCAACCCACTACCACTATCAGATTAGAGCCATAAGGGAGACTAGACATCTACCGCCCCACTAAAACTATCAAATTAGAGCCATAAGGGAGACTAGACATCTGCCACCCCTCTACCAGTATCAGATTAGAGCCATAAGGGAGACTAGACATCTACCACCCCACTACCACTATCAAATTAGAGCCATAAGGGAGACTAGACATCTACCACCCCACTACCACTATCAGATTAGAGCCATAAGGGAGACTAGACATCTGCCACCCCTCTACCACTATCAGATTAGAGCCATAAGGGAGACTAGACATCTACCACCCCACTACCACTATCAGATTAGAGCCATAAGGGAGACTAGACATCTACCACCCCACTACCACTATCAGATTAGAGCCATAAGGGAGACTAGACATCTGCCACCCCACTATCAGATTAGAGCCATAAGGGAGACTAGACATCTACCAACCCACTACCACTATCAGATTCGAGCCATAAGGGAGACTAGACATGTACCACCCCACTACCACTATCGGATTAGAGCCATAAGGGAGTCTAGACATCTGCCACCCCACTATCAGATTAGAGCCATAAGGGAGACTAGACATCTACCAACCCACTACCACTATCAGATTCGAGCCATAAGGGAGCCTAGACATTTACCAACCCACTATCAGATTAGAGCCATAAGGGAGCCTAGACATCTGCCACCCCTCTACCACTATCAGATTAGAGCCATAAGGGAGACTAGACATCTACCACCCCACTACCACTATCAGATTAGAGCCATAAGGGAGACTAGACATCTACCACCCCACTACCACTATCATATTAAAGCCATAAGGGAGACTAGACATCTACCACCCCACTACCACTATCAGATTAGAGCCATAAGGGAGACTAGACATCTACCAACCCACTACCACTATCAGATTAGAGCCATAAGGGAGACTAGACATCTACCACCCCACTACCACTATCGGATTAGAGCCATAAGGGAGACTAGACATCTGCCACCCCACTATCAGATTAGAGCCATAAGGGAGACTAGACATCTACCAACCCACTACCACTATCAGATTAGAGCCATAAGGGAGACTAGACTTCTACCACCCCACTACCACTATCAGATTAGAGCCATAAGGGAGACTAGACATCTACCACCCCACTAAAACTATCAAATTAGAGCCATAAGGGAGACTAGACATCTACCACCCCACTACCACTATCAGATTAGAGCCATAAGGGAGACTAGACATCTACCACCCCACTACCACTATCAGATTAGAGCCATAAGGGAGACTAGACATCTACCAACCCACTACCACTATCAGATTAGAGCCATAAGGGAGACTAGACATCTGCCACCCCTCTACCACTATCAGATTAGAGCCATAAGGGAGACTAGACATCTACCACCCCACTACCACTATCAGATTAGAGCCATAAGGGAGACTAGACATCTACCACCCCACTACCACTATCAAATTAGAGCCATAAGGGAGACTAGACATCTACCACCCCACTACCACTATCAGATTAGAGCCATAAGGGAGACTAGACATCTACCACCCGAATACCACTATCAGATTAGAGCCATAAGGGAGAATAGACATCTACCACCCCACTACCACTATCAAATTAGAGCCACAAAGGAGGACTAGACATCTACCACCCCACTACCACTATCAGATTAGAGCCATAAGGGAGACTGAACATCTACCAACCCACTACCACTATCAGATTAGAGCCATAAGGGAGACTAGACATCTACCACCCCACTACCACTATCAAATTAGAGCCATAAGGGAGACTAGACATCTACCACCCCACTACCACTATCAGATTAGAGCCATAAGGGAGACTAGACATCTACCACCCCACTACCACTATCAAATTAGAGCCATAAGGGAGACTAGACATCTACCACCCCACTACCACTATCAGATTAGAGCCATAAGGGAGACTAGACATCTACCACCCGAATACCACTATCAGATTAGAGCCATAAGGGAGAATAGACATCTACCACCCCACTACCACTATCAAATTAGAGCCACAAAGGAGGACTAGACATCTACCACCCCACTACCACTATCAGATTAGAGCCATAAGGGAGACTGAACATCTACCAACCCACTACCACTATCAGATTAGAGCCATAAGGGAGACTAGACATCTACCACCCCACTACCACTATCAAATTAGAGCCATAAGGGAGACTAGACATCTGCCACCCCTCTACCACTATCAGATTAGAGCCATAAGGGAGACTAGACATCTACCACCCCACTACCACTATCAAATTAGAGCCATAAGGGAGACTAGACATCTACCACCCCACTACCACTATCAAATTAGAGCCATAAGGGAGACTAGACATCTACCACCCCAATACCACTATCAAATTAGAGCCATAAGGGAGCCTAGACATCTACCAACCCACTATCAGATTAGAGCCATAAGGGAGACTAGACATCTACCACCCCACTACCACTATAAGATTAGAGCCATAAGGGAGACTAGACATCTACCACCCAACTACCACTATCAAATTAGAGCCATAAGGGAGCCTAGACATCTACCACCCCACTACCACTATCAGATTAGAGCCATAAGGGAGACTAGACATCTACCAACCCACTACCAGATTAGAGCCATAAGGGAGACTAGACATCTACCACCCCACTACCACTATAAGATTAGAGCCACAAGGGAGACTAGACATCTACCACCCAACTACCACTATCAAATTAGAGCCATAAGGGAGCCTAGACATCTACCACCCCACTACCACTATCAGATTAGAGCCATAAGGGAGACTAGACATCTACCACCCCACTACCACTATCAGATTAGAGCCATAAGGGAGACTAGACATCTACCACCCGAATACCACTATCAGATTAGAGCCATAAGGGAGAATAGACATCTACCACCCCACTACCACTATCAAATTAGAGCCACAAAGGAGGACTAGACATCTACCACCCCACTACCACTATCAGATTAGAGCCATAAGGGAGACTGAACATCTACCAACCCACTACCACTATCAGATTAGAGCCATAAGGGAGACTAGACATCTACCACCCCACTACCACTATCAAATTAGAGCCATAAGGGAGACTAGACATCTACCACCCCACTACCACTATCAGATTAGAGCCATAAGGGAGACTAGACATCTACCACCCCACTACCACTATCAGATTAGAGCCATAAGGGAGACTAGACATCTACCACCCCACTACCACTATCAGATTAGAGCCATAAGGGAGACTAGACACCTACCACCCGAATACCACTATCAGATTAGAGCCATAAGGGAGAATAGACATCTACCACCCCACTACCACTATCAAATTAGAGCCACAAAGGAGGACTAGACATCTACCACCCCACTACCACTATCAGATAAGAGCCATAAGGGAGACTGAACATCTACCAACCCACTACCACTATCAGATTAGAGCCATAAGGGAGACTAGACATCTACCACCCCACTACCACTATCAAATTAGAGCCATAAGGGAGACTAGACATCTGCCACCCCTCTACCACTATCAGATTAGAGCCATAAGGGAGACTAGACATCTACCACCCCACTACCACTATCAAATTAGAGCCATAAGGGAGACTAGACATCTACCACCCCACTACCACTATCAAATTAGAGCCATAAGGGAGACTAGACATCTACCACCCCACTACCACTATCAAATTAGAGCCATAAGGGAGCCTAGACATCTACCAACCCACTATCAGATTAGAGCCATAAGGGAGACTAGACATCTACCACCCCACTACCACTATCAGATTAGAGCCATAAGGGAGACTAGACATCTACCACCCAACTACCACTATCAAATTAGAGCCATAAGGGAGACTAGACATCTACCACCCCACTACCACTATCAGATTAGAGCCATAAGGGAGACTAGACATCTACCAACCCACTACCACTATCAAATTAGAGCCATAAGGGAGACTAGACATCTACCACCCCACTACCACTATCAAATTAGAGCAATAAGGGAGACTAGACATCTGCCACCCCTCTACCACTATCAGATTAGAGCCATAAGGGAGAATAGACATCTACCACCCCACTACCACTATCAGATTAGAGCCATAAGGGAGACTAGACATCTACCACCCCACTACCACTATCAAATTAGAGCCATAAGGGAGACTAGACATCTACCACCCCACTACCACTATCAGATTAGAGCCATAAGGGAGACTAGACATCTACCAACCCACTACCACTATCAGATTAGAGCCATAAGGGAGACTAGACATCTACCACCCCACTACCACTATCAAATTAGAGCCATAAGGGAGACTAGACATCTGCCACCCCTCTACCACTATCAGATTAGAGCCATAAGTGAGGCTAGACATCTACCACCCCACTACCACTATCAGATTAGAGCCATAAGGGAGACTAGACATCTACCACCCCACTACCACTATCAAATTAGAGCCATAAGGGAGACTAGACATCTACCACCCCACTACCACTATCAGATTAGAGCCATAAGGGAGACTAGACATCTGCCACCCCACTATCAGATTAGAGCCATAAGGGAGACTAGACATCTACCAACCCACTACCACTATCAGATTAGAGCCATAAGGGAGCCTAGACATCTACCAACCCACTATCAGATTAGAGCCATAAGGGAGACTAGACATCTACAACCCCACTACAACTATCAGATTAGAGCCATAAGGGAGACTAGACATCTACCACCCCACTACCACTATCAAATTTGAGCCATAAGGGAGACTAGACATCTACCACCCCACTACCACTATCAAATTAGAGCCATAAGGGAGACTAGACATCTACCACCCCACTACCACTATCAGATTAGAGCCATAAGGGAGACTAGACATCTGCCACCCCTCTACCACTATCAGATTAGAGCCATAAGGGAGACTAGACATCTACCACCCCACTACCACTATCAGATTAGAGCCATAAGGGAGACTAGACATCTACCACCCCACTACCACTATCAGATTAGAGCCATAAGGGAGACTAGACATCTGCCACCCCACTATCAGATTAGAGCCATAAGGGAGACTAGACATCTACCAACCCACTACCACTATCAGATTCGAGCCATAAGGGAGACTAGACATGTACCACCCCACTACCACTATCGGATTAGAGCCATAAGGGAGTCTAGACATCTGCCACCCCACTATCAGATTAGAGCCATAAGGGAGACTAGACATCTACCAACCCACTACCACTATCAGATTCGAGCCATAAGGGAGCCTAGACATTTACCAACCCACTATCAGATTAGAGCCATAAGGGAGCCTAGACATCTGCCACCCCTCTACCACTATCAGATTAGAGCCATAAGGGAGACTAGACATCTACCACCCCACTACCACTATCAGATTAGAGCCATAAGGGAGACTAGACATCTACCACCCCACTACCACTATCATATTAAAGCCATAAGGGAGACTAGACATCTACCACCCCACTACCACTATCAGATTAGAGCCATAAGGGAGACTAGACATCTACCAACCCACTACCACTATCAGATTAGAGCCATAAGGGAGACTAGACATCTACCACCCCACTACCACTATCGGATTAGAGCCATAAGGGAGACTAGACATCTGCCACCCCACTATCAGATTAGAGCCATAAGGGAGACTAGACATCTACCAACCCACTACCACTATCAGATTAGAGCCATAAGGGAGACTAGACTTCTACCACCCCACTACCACTATCAGATTAGAGCCATAAGGGAGACTAGACATCTACCACCCCACTAAAACTATCAAATTAGAGCCATAAGGGAGACTAGACATCTACCACCCCACTACCACTATCAGATTAGAGCCATAAGGGAGACTAGACATCTACCACCCCACTACCACTATCAGATTAGAGCCATAAGGGAGACTAGACATCTACCAACCCACTACCACTATCAGATTAGAGCCATAAGGGAGACTAGACATCTGCCACCCCTCTACCACTATCAGATTAGAGCCATAAGGGAGACTAGACATCTACCACCCCACTACCACTATCAGATTAGAGCCATAAGGGAGACTAGACATCTACCACCCCACTACCACTATCAAATTAGAGCCATAAGGGAGACTAGACATCTACCACCCCACTACCACTATCAGATTAGAGCCATAAGGGAGACTAGACATCTACCACCCGAATACCACTATCAGATTAGAGCCATAAGGGAGAATAGACATCTACCACCCCACTACCACTATCAAATTAGAGCCACAAAGGAGGACTAGACATCTACCACCCCACTACCACTATCAGATTAGAGCCATAAGGGAGACTGAACATCTACCAACCCACTACCACTATCAGATTAGAGCCATAAGGGAGACTAGACATCTACCACCCCACTACCACTATCAAATTAGAGCCATAAGGGAGACTAGACATCTACCACCCCACTACCACTATCAGATTAGAGCCATAAGGGAGACTAGACATCTACCACCCCACTACCACTATCAAATTAGAGCCATAAGGGAGACTAGACATCTACCACCCCACTACCACTATCAGATTAGAGCCATAAGGGAGACTAGACATCTACCACCCGAATACCACTATCAGATTAGAGCCATAAGGGAGAATAGACATCTACCACCCCACTACCACTATCAAATTAGAGCCACAAAGGAGGACTAGACATCTACCACCCCACTACCACTATCAGATTAGAGCCATAAGGGAGACTGAACATCTACCAACCCACTACCACTATCAGATTAGAGCCATAAGGGAGACTAGACATCTACCACCCCACTACCACTATCAAATTAGAGCCATAAGGGAGACTAGACATCTGCCACCCCTCTACCACTATCAGATTAGAGCCATAAGGGAGACTAGACATCTACCACCCCACTACCACTATCAAATTAGAGCCATAAGGGAGACTAGACATCTACCACCCCACTACCACTATCAAATTAGAGCCATAAGGGAGACTAGACATCTACCACCCCAATACCACTATCAAATTAGAGCCATAAGGGAGCCTAGACATCTACCAACCCACTATCAGATTAGAGCCATAAGGGAGACTAGACATCTACCACCCCACTACCACTATAAGATTAGAGCCATAAGGGAGACTAGACATCTACCACCCAACTACCACTATCAAATTAGAGCCATAAGGGAGCCTAGACATCTACCACCCCACTACCACTATCAGATTAGAGCCATAAGGGAGACTAGACATCTACCAACCCACTACCAGATTAGAGCCATAAGGGAGACTAGACATCTACCACCCCACTACCACTATAAGATTAGAGCCACAAGGGAGACTAGACATCTACCACCCAACTACCACTATCAAATTAGAGCCATAAGGGAGCCTAGACATCTACCACCCCACTACCACTATCAGATTAGAGCCATAAGGGAGACTAGACATCTACCACCCCACTACCACTATCAGATTAGAGCCATAAGGGAGACTAGACATCTACCACCCGAATACCACTATCAGATTAGAGCCATAAGGGAGAATAGACATCTACCACCCCACTACCACTATCAAATTAGAGCCACAAAGGAGGACTAGACATCTACCACCCCACTACCACTATCAGATTAGAGCCATAAGGGAGACTGAACATCTACCAACCCACTACCACTATCAGATTAGAGCCATAAGGGAGACTAGACATCTACCACCCCACTACCACTATCAAATTAGAGCCATAAGGGAGACTAGACATCTACCACCCCACTACCACTATCAGATTAGAGCCATAAGGGAGACTAGACATCTACCACCCCACTACCACTATCAGATTAGAGCCATAAGGGAGACTAGACATCTACCACCCCACTACCACTATCAGATTAGAGCCATAAGGGAGACTAGACACCTACCACCCGAATACCACTATCAGATTAGAGCCATAAGGGAGAATAGACATCTACCACCCCACTACCACTATCAAATTAGAGCCACAAAGGAGGACTAGACATCTACCACCCCACTACCACTATCAGATAAGAGCCATAAGGGAGACTGAACATCTACCAACCCACTACCACTATCAGATTAGAGCCATAAGGGAGACTAGACATCTACCACCCCACTACCACTATCAAATTAGAGCCATAAGGGAGACTAGACATCTGCCACCCCTCTACCACTATCAGATTAGAGCCATAAGGGAGACTAGACATCTACCACCCCACTACCACTATCAAATTAGAGCCATAAGGGAGACTAGACATCTACCACCCCACTACCACTATCAAATTAGAGCCATAAGGGAGACTAGACATCTACCACCCCACTACCACTATCAAATTAGAGCCATAAGGGAGCCTAGACATCTACCAACCCACTATCAGATTAGAGCCATAAGGGAGACTAGACATCTACCACCCCACTACCACTATCAGATTAGAGCCATAAGGGAGACTAGACATCTACCACCCAACTACCACTATCAAATTAGAGCCATAAGGGAGACTAGACATCTACCACCCCACTACCACTATCAGATTAGAGCCATAAGGGAGACTAGACATCTACCAACCCACTACCACTATCAAATTAGAGCCATAAGGGAGACTAGACATCTACCACCCCACTACCACTATCAAATTAGAGCAATAAGGGAGACTAGACATCTGCCACCCCTCTACCACTATCAGATTAGAGCCATAAGGGAGAATAGACATCTACCACCCCACTACCACTATCAGATTAGAGCCATAAGGGAGACTAGACATCTACCACCCCACTACCACTATCAAATTAGAGCCATAAGGGAGACTAGACATCTACCACCCCACTACCACTATCAGATTAGAGCCATAAGGGAGACTAGACATCTACCAACCCACTACCACTATCAGATTAGAGCCATAAGGGAGACTAGACATCTACCACCCCACTACCACTATCAAATTAGAGCCATAAGGGAGACTAGACATCTGCCACCCCTCTACCACTATCAGATTAGAGCCATAAGTGAGGCTAGACATCTACCACCCCACTACCACTATCAGATTAGAGCCATAAGGGAGACTAGACATCTACCACCCCACTACCACTATCAAATTAGAGCCATAAGGGAGACTAGACATCTACCACCCCACTACCACTATCAGATTAGAGCCATAAGGGAGACTAGACATCTGCCACCCCACTATCAGATTAGAGCCATAAGGGAGACTAGACATCTACCAACCCACTACCACTATCAGATTAGAGCCATAAGGGAGCCTAGACATCTACCAACCCACTATCAGATTAGAGCCATAAGGGAGACTAGACATCTACAACCCCACTACAACTATCAGATTAGAGCCATAAGGGAGACTAGACATCTACCACCCCACTACCACTATCAAATTTGAGCCATAAGGGAGACTAGACATCTACCACCCCACTACCACTATCAGATTAGAGCCATAAGGGAGACTAGACATCTACCAACCCACTACCACTATCAGATTAGAGCCATAAGAGAGACTAGACATCTACCACCCCACTACCACTATCAAATTAGAGCCATAAGGGAGACTAGACATCTGCCACCCCTCTACCACTATCAGATTAGAGCCATAAGGGAGACTAGACATCTACCACCCCACTACCACTATCAGATTAGAGCCATAAGGGAGCCTAGACATCTACCACCCCACTACCACTATCAGATTAGAGCCATAAGGGAGACTAGACATCTACCACCCCACTACCACTATCAGATTAGAGCCATAAGGGAGACTAGACATCTACCACCCCACTACCACTATCAGATTAGAGCCATAAGGGAGACTAGACATCTGCCACCCCACTATCAGATTAGAGCCATAAGGGAGACTAGACATCTACCAACCCACTACCACTATCAGATTAGAGCCATAAGGGAGACTAGACATCTACCACCCCACTACCACTATCAGATTAGAGCCATAAGGGAGACTAGACATCTACCACCCCACTAAAACTATCAAATTAGAGCCATAAGGGAGACTAGACATCTACCAACCCACTACCACTATCAGATTAGAGCCATAAGAGAGACTAGACATCCACCACCCCACTACCACTATCAAATTAGAGCCATAAGGGAGAGTAGACATCTGCCACCCCTCTACCACTATCATATTAGAGCCATAAGGGAGATTAGACATCTACCACCCCACTACCACTATCAGATTAGAGCCATAAGGGAGACTAGACATCTACCAACCCACTATCAGATTAGAGCCATAAGGGAGACTAGACATCTAACACCCCACTGCCACTACCAGATTAGAGCCATAAGGGAGACTAGACATCTACAACCCACTATCAGATTAGAGCCATAAGGGAGATTAGACATCTACCACCCCACTACCACTATCAGATTAGAGCCATAAGGGAGACTAGACATCTACCAACCCACTATCAGATTAGAGCCATAAGGGAGACAAGACATCTAACACCCCACTGCCACTACCAGATTAGAGCCATAAGGGAGACTAGACATCTACAACCCCACTACCACTATCAAATTAGAGCCATAAGGGAGACCAGACATCTACCACCCCACTACCACTATCAGACTAGAGCCATAAGGGAGACTAGACATCTGCCACCCCACTATCAGATTAGAGCCATAAGGGAGTCTAGACATCTACCAACCCACTACCACTATCAGATTAGAGCCATAAGGGAGACTAGACATCTACCACCCCACTACCACTATCAGATTAGAGCCATAAGGGAGACTAGACATCTACCAACCCACTACAACTATCAAATTAGAGCCATAAGGGAGACTAGACATCTGTCACCCCAATATCAGATTAGAGCCATAAGGGAGACTAGACATCTACCAACCCACTACCACTATCAAATTAGAGCCATAAGGGAGACTAGACATCTACCACCCCACTACCACTATCAAATTAGAGCCACAAGGGAGCCTAGATATCTACCAACCCACTATCAGATTAGAGCCATAAGGGAGACTAGACATCTACAACCCCACTACCACTATCAGATTAGAGCCATAAGGGAGACTAGACATCTACCACCCCACTACCACTATGAAATTAGAGCCATAAGGGAGACTAGACATCTACCACCCCACTACCACTATCAGATTAGAGCCATAAGGGAGACTAGACATCTACCAACCCACTACCACTATCAGATTAAAACCATAAGGGAGACTAGACATCTACCACCCCACTACCACTATCAGATTAGAGCCATAAGGGAGACTAGACATCTACCAACCCACTACCACTATCAGATTAGAGCCATAAGGGAGACTAGACATCTACCACCCCACTACCACTATCAGATTAGAGCCATAAGGGAGACTAGACATCTACCACCCCACTAAAACTATCAAATTAGAGCCATAAGGGAGACTAGACATCTACCAACCCACTACCACTATCAGATTAGAGCCATAAGAGAGACTAGACATCTACCACCCCACTACCACTATCAAATTAGAGCCATAAGGGAGAGTAGACATCTGCCACCCCTCTACCACTATCAGATTAGAGCCATAAGGGAGATTAGACATCTACCACCCCACTACCACTATCAGATTAGAGCCATAAGGGAGACTAGACATCTACCAACCCACTATCAGATTAGAGCCATAAGGGAGACTAGACATCTAACACCCCACTGCCACTACCAGATTAGAGCCATAAGGGAGACTAGACATCTACAACCCACTATCAGATTAGAGCCATAAGGGAGATTAGACATCTACCACCCCACTACCACTATCAGATTAGAGCCATAAGGGAGACTAGACATCTACCAACCCACTATCAGATTAGAGCCATAAGGGAGACTAGACATCTAACACCCCACTGCCACTACCAGATTAGAGCCATAAGGGAGACTAGACATCTACAACCCCACTACCACTATCAAATTAGAGCCATAAGGGAGACTAGACATCTACCACCCCACTACCACTATCAGATTAGAGCCATAAGGGAGACTAGACATCTACCACCCCACTACCACTATCAAATTAGAGCCATAAGGGAGACTAGACATCTACCACCCCACTACCACTATCAGATTAGAGCCATAAGGGAGACTAGACATCTACCACCCGAATACCACTATCAGATTAGAGCCATAAGGGAGAATAGACATCTACCACCCCACTACCACTATCAAATTAGAGCCACAAAGGAGGACTAGACATCTACCACCCCACTACCACTATCAGATTAGAGCCATAAGGGAGACTGAACATCTACCAACCCACTACCACTATCAGATTAGAGCCATAAGGGAGACTAGACATCTACCACCCCACTACCACTATCAAATTAGAGCCATAAGGGAGACTAGACATCTGCCACCCCTCTACCACTATCAGATTAGAGCCATAAGGGAGACTAGACATCTACCACCCCACTACCACTATCAAATTAGAGCCATAAGGGAGACTAGACATCTACCACCCCACTACCACTATCAAATTAGAGCCATAAGGGAGACTAGACATCTACCACCCCAATACCACTATCAAATTAGAGCCATAAGGGAGCCTAGACATCTACCAACCCACTATCAGATTAGAGCCATAAGGGAGACTAGACATCTACCACCCCACTACCACTATAAGATTAGAGCCATAAGGGAGACTAGACATCTACCACCCAACTACCACTATCAAATTAGAGCCATAAGCGAGCCTAGACATCTACCACCCCACTACCACTATCAGATTAGAGCCATAAGGGAGACTAGACATCTACCAACCCACTACCAGATTAGAGCCATAAGGGAGACTAGACATCTACCACCCCACTACCACTATAAGATTAGAGCCATAAGGGAGACTAGACATCTACCACCCAACTACCACTATCAAATTAGAGCCATAAGGGAGCCTAGACATCTACCACCCCACTACCACTATCAGATTAGAGCCATAAGGGAGACTAGACATCTACCACCCCACTACCACTATCAGATTAGAGCCATAAGGGAGACTAGACATCTACCACCCGAATACCACTATCAGATTAGAGCCATAAGGGAGAATAGACATCTACCACCCCACTACCACTATCAAATTAGAGCCACAAAGGAGGACTAGACATCTACCACCCCACTACCACTATCAGATTAGAGCCATAAGGGAGACTGAACATCTACCAACCCACTACCACTATCAGATTAGAGCCATAAGGGAGACTAGACATCTACCACCCCACTACCACTATCAAATTAGAGCCATAAGGGAGACTAGACATCTACCACCCCACTACCACTATCAGATTAGAGCCATAAGGGAGACTAGACATCTACCACCTCACTACCACTATCAGATTAGAGCCATAAGGGAGACTAGACATCTACCACCCCACTACCACTATCAGATTAGAGCCATAAGGGAGACTAGACACCTACCACCCGAATACCACTATCAGATTAGAGCCATAAGGGAGAATAGACATCTACCACCCCACTACCACTATCAAATTAGAGCCACAAAGGAGGACTAGACATCTACCACCCCACTACCACTATCAGATAAGAGCCATAAGGGAGACTGAACATCTACCAACCCACTACCACTATCAGATTAGAGCCATAAGGGAGACTAGACATCTACCACCCCACTACCACTATCAAATTAGAGCCATAAGGGAGACTAGACATCTGCCACCCCTCTACCACTATCAGATTAGAGCCATAAGGGAGACTAGACATCTACCACCCCACTACCACTATCAAATTAGAGCCATAAGGGAGACTAGACATCTACCACCCCACTACCACTATCAAATTAGAGCCATAAGGGAGACTAGACATCTACCACCCCACTACCACTATCAAATTAGAGCCATAAGGGAGCCTAGACATCTACCAACCCACTATCAGATTAGAGCCATAAGGGAGACTAGACATCTACCACCCCACTACCACTATCAGATTAGAGCCATAAGGGAGACTAGACATCTACCACCCAACTACCACTATCAAATTAGAGCCATAAGGGAGACTAGACATCTACCACCCCACTACCACTATCAGATTAGAGCCATAAGGGAGACTAGACATCTACCAACCCACTACCACTATCAAATTAGAGCCATAAGGGAGACTAGACATCTACCACCCCACTACCACTATCAAATTAGAGCAATAAGGGAGACTAGACATCTGCCACCCCTCTACCACTATCAGATTAGAGCCATAAGGGAGAATAGACATCTACCACCCCACTACCACTATCAGATTAGAGCCATAAGGGAGACTAGACATCTACCACCCCACTACCACTATCAAATTAGAGCCATAAGGGAGACTAGACATCTACCACCCCACTACCACTATCAGATTAGAGCCATAAGGGAGACTAGACATCTACCAACCCACTACCACTATCAGATTAGAGCCATAAGGGAGACTAGACATCTACCACCCCACTACCACTATCAAATTAGAGCCATAAGGGAGACTAGACATCTGCCACCCCTCTACCACTATCAGATTAGAGCCATAAGTGAGGCTAGACATCTACCACCCCACTACCACTATCAGATTAGAGCCATAAGGGAGACTAGACATCTACCACCCCACTACCACTATCAAATTAGAGCCATAAGGGAGACTAGACATCTACCACCCCACTACCACTATCAGATTAGAGCCATAAGGGAGACTAGACATCTGCCACCCCACTATCAGATTAGAGCCATAAGGGAGACTAGACATCTACCAACCCACTACCACTATCAGATTAGAGCCATAAGGGAGCCTAGACATCTACCAACCCACTATCAGATTAGAGCCATAAGGGAGACTAGACATCTACAACCCCACTACAACTATCAGATTAGAGCCATAAGGGAGACTAGACATCTACCACCCCACTACCACTATCAAATTTGAGCCATAAGGGAGACTAGACATCTACCACCCCACTACCACTATCAGATTAGAGCCATAAGGGAGACTAGACATCTACCAACCCACTACCACTATCAGATTAGAGCCATAAGAGAGACTAGACATCTACCACCCCACTACCACTATCAAATTAGAGCCATAAGGGAGACTAGACATCTGCCACCCCTCTACCACTATCAGATTAGAGCCATAAGGGAGACTAGACATCTACCACCCCACTACCACTATCAGATTAGAGCCATAAGGGAGACTAGACATCTACCACCCCACTACCACTATCAAATTAGAGCCATAAGGGAGACTAGAGATCTACCACCCCACTACCAATATCAGATTAGAGCCATAAGAGAGACTAGACATCTACCAACCCACTACCACTATCAGATTAGAGCCATAAGGGAGACTAGACATCTACCACCCCACTACCACTATCAAATTAGAGCCATAAGGGAGACTACACATCTGCCACCCCTCTACCACTATCAGATTAGAGCCATAAGGGAGACTAGACATCTACCACCCCACTACCACTATCAAATTAGAGCCATAAGGGAGACTAGACATCTACCACCCCACTACCACTATCAGATTAGAGCCATAAGGGAGACTAGACATCTGCCACCCCTCTACCACTATCAGATTAGAGCCATAAGGGAGCCTAGACATCTACCACCCCACTACCACTATCAGATTAGAGCCATAAGGGAGACTAGACATCTACCACCCCACTACCACTATCAGATTAGAGCCATAAGGGAGACTAGACATCTACCACCCCACTACCACTATCAGATTAGAGCCATAAGGGAGACTAGACATCTGCCACCCCACTATCAGATTAGAGCCATAAGGGAGACTAGACATCTACCAACCCACTACCACTATCAGATTAGAGCCATAAGGGAGACTAGACATCTACCACCCCACTACCACTATCAGATTAGAGCCATAAGGGAGACTAGACATCTACCACCCCACTAAAACTATCAAATTAGAGCCATAAGGGAGACTAGACATCTACCAACCCACTACCACTATCAGATTAGAGCCATAAGAGAGACTAGACATCCACCACCCCACTACCACTATCAAATTAGAGCCATAAGGGAGAGTAGACATCTGCCACCCCTCTACCACTATCATATTAGAGCCATAAGGGAGATTAGACATCTACCACCCCACTACCACTATCAGATTAGAGCCATAAGGGAGACTAGACATCTACCAACCCACTATCAGATTAGAGCCATAAGGGAGACTAGACATCTAACACCCCACTGCCACTACCAGATTAGAGCCATAAGGGAGACTAGACATCTACAACCCACTATCAGATTAGAGCCATAAGGGAGATTAGACATCTACCACCCCACTACCACTATCAGATTAGAGCCATAAGGGAGACTAGACATCTACCAACCCACTATCAGATTAGAGCCATAAGGGAGACAAGACATCTAACACCCCACTGCCACTACCAGATTAGAGCCATAAGGGAGACTAGACATCTACAACCCCACTACCACTATCAAATTAGAGCCATAAGGGAGACCAGACATCTACCACCCCACTACCACTATCAGACTAGAGCCATAAGGGAGACTAGACATCTGCCACCCCACTATCAGATTAGAGCCATAAGGGAGTCTAGACATCTACCAACCCACTACCACTATCAGATTAGAGCCATAAGGGAGACTAGACATCTACCACCCCACTACCACTATCAGATTAGAGCCATAAGGGAGACTAGACATCTACCAACCCACTACAACTATCAAATTAGAGCCATAAGGGAGACTAGACATCTGTCACCCCAATATCAGATTAGAGCCATAAGGGAGACTAGACATCTACCAACCCACTACCACTATCAAATTAGAGCCATAAGGGAGACTAGACATCTACCACCCCACTACCACTATCAAATTAGAGCCACAAGGGAGCCTAGATATCTACCAACCCACTATCAGATTAGAGCCATAAGGGAGACTAGACATCTACAACCCCACTACCACTATCAGATTAGAGCCATAAGGGAGACTAGACATCTACCACCCCACTACCACTATGAAATTAGAGCCATAAGGGAGACTAGACATCTACCACCCCACTACCACTATCAGATTAGAGCCATAAGGGAGACTAGACATCTACCAACCCACTACCACTATCAGATTAAAACCATAAGGGAGACTAGACATCTACCACCCCACTACCACTATCAGATTAGAGCCATAAGGGAGACTAGACATCTACCAACCCACTACCACTATCAGATTAGAGCCATAAGGGAGACTAGACATCTACCACCCCACTACCACTATCAGATTAGAGCCATAAGGGAGACTAGACATCTACCACCCCACTAAAACTATCAAATTAGAGCCATAAGGGAGACTAGACATCTACCAACCCACTACCACTATCAGATTAGAGCCATAAGAGAGACTAGACATCTACCACCCCACTACCACTATCAAATTAGAGCCATAAGGGAGAGTAGACATCTGCCACCCCTCTACCACTATCAGATTAGAGCCATAAGGGAGATTAGACATCTACCACCCCACTACCACTATCAGATTAGAGCCATAAGGGAGACTAGACATCTACCAACCCACTATCAGATTAGAGCCATAAGGGAGACTAGACATCTAACACCCCACTGCCACTACCAGATTAGAGCCATAAGGGAGACTAGACATCTACAACCCACTATCAGATTAGAGCCATAAGGGAGATTAGACATCTACCACCCCACTACCACTATCAGATTAGAGCCATAAGGGAGACTAGACATCTACCAACCCACTATCAGATTAGAGCCATAAGGGAGACTAGACATCTAACACCCCACTGCCACTACCAGATTAGAGCCATAAGGGAGACTAGACATCTACAACCCCACTACCACTATCAAATTAGAGCCATAAGGGAGACCAGACATCTACCACCCCACTACCACTATCAGACTAGAGCCATAAGGGAGACTAGACATCTGCCACCCCACTATCAGATTAGAGCCATAAGGGAGTCTAGACATCTACCAACCCACTACCACTATCAGATTAGAGCCATAAGGGAGACTAGACATCTACCACCCCACTACCACTATCAGATTAGAGCCATAAGGGAGACTAGACATCTACCAACCCACTACAACTATCAAATTAGAGCCATAAGGGAGACTAGACATCTGTCACCCCAATATCAGATTAGAGCCATAAGGGAGACTAGACATCTACCAACCCACTACCACTATCAAATTAGAGCCATAAGGGAGACTAGACATCTACCACCCCACTACCACTATCAAATTAGAGCCACAAGGGAGCCTAGATATCTACCAACCCACTATCAGATTAGAGCCATAAGGGAGACTAGACATCTACAACCCCACTACCACTATCAGATTAGAGCCATAAGGGAGACTAGACATCTACCACCCCACTACCACTATGAAATTAGAGCCATAAGGGAGACTAGACATCTACCACCCCACTACCACTATCAGATTAGAGCCATAAGGGAGACTAGACATCTACCAACCCACTACCACTATCAGATTAAAACCATAAGGGAGACTAGACATCTACCACCCCACTACCACTATCAAATTAGAGCCATAAGGGAGACTAGACATCTGCAACCCCACTACCACTATCAGATTAGAGCCATAAGGGAGACTAGACATCTACCACCCCACTACCACTATCAAATTAGAGCCATAAGGGAGACTAGACATCTACCACCCCACTACCACTATCAAATTAGAGCCATAAGGGAGACTAGACATCTACCACCCCACTACCACTATCAAATTAGAGCCATAAGGGAGCCTAGACATCTACCAACCCACTATCAGATTAGAGCCATAAGGGAGACTAGACATCTACCACCCCACTACCACTATCAGATTAGAGCCATAAGGGAGACTAGACATCTACCACCCCACTACCACTATCAAATTAGAGCCATAAGGGAGACTAGACATCTACCACCCCACTACCACTATCAAATTAGAGCCATAAGGGAGCCTAGACATCTGCCACCCCTCTACCACTATCAGATTAGAGCCATAAGGGAGACTAGACATCTACCACCCCACTACCACTATCAGATTAGAGCCATAAGGGAGACTAGACATCTACCAACACCACTACCACTATCAAATTATAGCCATAAGGGAGACTAGACATCTACCACCCCACTACCACTATCAGATTAGAGCCATAAGGGAGACTAGACATCTACCAACCCACTACCACTATCAGATTAGAGCCATAAGGGAGACTAGACATCTACCACCCCACTACCACTATCAAATTAGAGCCATAAGGGAGACTAGACATCTTCCACCCCTCTACCACTATCAGATTAGAGCCATAAGGGAGACTAGACATCTACCACCCCACTACCACTATCAGATTAGAGCCATAAGGGAGACTAGACATCTACCAACCCACTACCACTATCAGATTAGAGCCATAAGGGAGACTAGACATCTACCACCCCACTACCACTATCAAATTAGAGCCATAAGGGAGACTAGACATCTGCCACCCCTCTACCACTATCAGATTAGAGCCATAAGGGAGACTAGACATCTACCACCCCACTACCAATATCAGATTAGAGCAATAAGGGAGACTAGACATCTACCACCCCACTACCACTATCAAATTAGAGCCATAAGGGAGACTAGACATCTACCAACCCACTACCACTATCAGATTAGAGCCAGAAGGGAGACTAGACATCTACCAACCCACTACCACTATCAGATTAGAGCCATAAGGGAGACTAGACATCTACCACCCCACTACCACTATCAAATTAGAGCCATAAGGGAGACTAGACATCTACCACCCCACTACCACTATCAGATTAGAGCCATAAGGGAGACTAGACATCTACCAACACCACTACCACTATCAAATTATAGCCATAAGGGAGACTAGACATCTACCACCCCACTACCACTATCAGATTAGAGCCATAAGGGAGACTAGACATCTACCAACCCACTACCACTATCAGATTAGAGCCATAAGGGAGACTAGACATCTACCACCCCACTACCACTATCAAATTAGAGCCATAAGGGAGACTAGACATCTTCCACCCCTCTACCACTATCAGATTAGAGCCATAAGGGAGACTAGACATCTACCACCCCACTACCACTATCAGATTAGAGCCATAAGGGAGACTAGACATCTACCAACCCACTACCACTATCAGATTAGAGCCATAAGGGAGACTAGACATCTACCACCCCACTACCACTATCAAATTAGAGCCATAAGGGAGACTAGACATCTGCCACCCCTCTACCACTATCAGATTAGAGCCATAAGGGAGACTAGACATCTACCACCCCACTACCAATATCAGATTAGAGCAATAAGGGAGACTAGACATCTACCACCCCACTACCACTATCAAATTAGAGCCATAAGGGAGACTAGACATCTACCAACCCACTACCACTATCAGATTAGAGCCATAAGAGAGACTAGACATCTGCCACCCCACTATCAGATTAGAGCCATAAGGGAGTCTAGACATCTACCAACCCACTACCACTATCAGATTAGAGCCATAAGGGAGACTAGACATCTACCACCCCACTACCACTATCAAATTAGAGCCATAAGGGAGACTAGACATCTACCACCCCACTACCACTATCAAATTAGAGCCATAAGGGAACCTAGACATCTACCACCCCACTACCACTATCAAATTAGAGCCACAAGGGAGCCTAGATATCTACCAACCCACTATCAGATTAGAGCCATAAGGGAGACTAGACATCTACAACCCCACTACCACTATCAGATTAGAGCCATAAGGGAGACTAGACATCTACCACCCCACTACCACTATGAAATTAGAGCCATAAGGGAGACTAGACATCTACCACCCCACTACCACTATCAGATTAGAGCCATAAGGGAGACTAGACATCTACCAACCCACTACCACTATCAGATTAAAACCATAAGGGAGACTAGACATCTACCACCCCACTACCACTATCAGATTAGAGCCATAAGGGAGACTAGACATCTACCAACCCACTACCACTATCAGATTAGAGCCATAAGGGAGACTAGACATCTACCACCCCACTACCACTATCAAATTAGAGCCATAAGGGAGACTAGACATCTTCCACCCCTCTACCACTATCAGATTAGAGCCATAAGGGAGACTAGACATCTACCACCCCACTACCACTATCAGATTAGAGCCATAAGGGAGACTAGACATCTACCAACCCACTACCACTATCAGATTAGAGCCATAAGGGAGACTAGACATCTACCACCCCACTACCACTATCAAATTAGAGCCATAAGGGAGACTAGACATCTGCCACCCCTCTACCACTATCAGATTAGAGCCATAAGGGAGACTAGACATCTACCACCCCACTACCAATATCAGATTAGAGCAATAAGGGAGACTAGACATCTACCACCCCACTACCACTATCAAATTAGAGCCATAAGGGAGACTAGACATCTACCAACCCACTACCACTATCAGATTAGAGCCAGAAGGGAGACTAGACATCTACCAACCCACTACCACTATCAGATTAGAGCCATAAGGGAGACTAGACATCTACCACCCCACTACCACTATCAAATTAGAGCCATAAGGGAGACTAGACATCTGCCACCCCTCTACCACTATCAGATTAGAGCCATAAGGGAGACTAGACATCTACCACCCCACTACCACTATCAAATTAGAGCCATAAGGGAGACTAGACATCTACCACCCCACTACCACTATCAGATTAGAGCCATAAGGGAGACTAGACATCTGCCACCCCTCTACCACTATCAGATTAGAGCCATAAGGGAGACTAGACATCTACCACCCCACTACCACTATCAGATTAGAGCCATAAGGAAGACTAGACATCTACCACCCCACTACCACTATCAAATTAGAGCCATAAGGGAGACTAGACATCTACCACCCCACTACCACTATCAGATTAGAGCCATAAGAGAGACTAGACATCTGCCACCCCACTATCAGATTAGAGCCATAAGGGAGTCTAGACATCTACCAACCCACTACCACTATCAGATTAGAGCCATAAGGGAGACTAGACATCTACCACCCCACTACCACTATCAAATTAGAGCCATAAGGGAGACTAGACATCTACCACCCCACTACCACTATCAAATTAGAGCCATAAGGGAACCTAGACATCTACCACCCCACTACCACTATCAAATTAGAGCCACAAGGGAGCCTAGATATCTACCAACCCACTATCAGATTAGAGCCATAAGGGAGACTAGACATCTACAACCCCACTACCACTATCAGATTAGAGCCATAAGGGAGACTAGACATCTACCACCCCACTACCACTATGAAATTAGAGCCATAAGGGAGACTAGACATCTACCACCCCACTACCACTATCAGATTAGAGCCATAAGGGAGACTAGACATCTACCAACCCACTACCACTATCAGATTAAAACCATAAGGGAGACTAGACATCTACCACCCCACTACCACTATCAAATTAGAGCCATAAGGGAGACTAGACATCTGCCACCCCACTACCACTATCAGATTAGAGCCATAAGGGAGACTAGACATCTACCACCCCACTACCACTATCAAATTAGAGCCATAAGGGAGACTAGACATCTACCACCCCACTACCACTATCAAATTAGAGCCATAAGGGAGACTAGACATCTACCACCCCACTACCACTATCAAATTAGAGCCATAAGGGAGCCTAGACATCTACCAACCCACTATCAGATTAGAGCCATAAGGGAGACTAGACATCTACCACCCCACTACCACTATCAGATTAGAGCCATAAGGGAGACTAGACATCTACCACCCCACTACCACTATCAAATTAGAGACATAAGGGAGACTAGACATCTACCACCCCACTACCACTATCAAATTAGAGCCATAAGGGAGCCTAGACATCTGCCACCCCTCTACCACTATCAGATTAGAGCCATAAGGGAGACTAGACATCTACCACCCCACTACCACTATCAGATTAGAGCCATAAGGGAGACTAGACATCTACCAACACCACTACCACTATCAAATTATAGCCATAAGGGAGACTAGACATCTACCACCCCACTACCACTATCAGATTAGAGCCATAAGGGAGACTAGACATCTACCAACCCACTACCACTATCAGATTAGAGCCATAAGGGAGACTAGACATCTACCACCCCACTACCACTATCAAATTAGAGCCATAAGGGAGACTAGACATCTTCCACCCCTCTACCACTATCAGATTAGAGCCATAAGGGAGACTAGACATCTACCACCCCACTACCACTATCAGATTAGAGCCATAAGGGAGACTAGACATCTACCAACCCACTACCACTATCAGATTAGAGCCATAAGGGAGACTAGACATCTACCACCCCACTACCACTATCAAATTAGAGCCATAAGGGAGACTAGACATCTGCCACCCCTCTACCACTATCAGATTAGAGCCATAAGGGAGACTAGACATCTACCACCCCACTACCAATATCAGATTAGAGCAATAAGGGAGACTAGACATCTACCACCCCACTACCACTATCAAATTAGAGCCATAAGGAAGACTAGACATCTACCACCCCACTACCACTATCAAATTAGAGCCATAAGGGAGACTAGACATCTACCACCCCACTACCACTATCAGATTAGAGCCATAAGAGAGACTAGACATCTGCCACCCCACTATCAGATTAGAGCCATAAGGGAGTCTAGACATCTACCAACCCACTACCACTATCAGATTAGAGCCATAAGGGAGACTAGACATCTACCACCCCACTACCACTATCAAATTAGAGCCATAAGGGAGACTAGACATCTACCACCCCACTACCACTATCAAATTAGAGCCATAAGGGAGACTAGACATCTACCACCCCACTACCACTATCAGATTAGAGCCATAAGAGAGACTAGACATCTGCCACCCCACTATCAGATTAGAGCCATAAGGGAGACTAGACATCTACCAACCCACTACCACTATCAGATTAGAGCCATAGGGGAGCCTAGACATCTACCAACCCACTATCAGATTAGAGCCATAAGGGAGACTAGACATCTACCACCCCACTACCACTATCAGATTAGAGCCATAAGGGAGACTAGACATCTACCACCCCACTACCACTATCAAATTAGAGCCATAAGGGAGACTAGACATCTACCACCCCACTACCACTATCAAATTAGAGCCATAAGGGAGCCTAGACATCTGCCACCCCTCTACCACTATCAGATTAGAGCCATAAGGGAGACTAGACATCTACCACCCCACTACCACTATCAGATTAGAGCCATAAGGGAAACTAGACATCTACCACCCCACTACCACTATCAAATTAGAGCCATAAGGGAGACTAGACATCTACCACCCCACTACCACTATCAGATTAGAGCCATAAGGGAGACTAGACATCTACCAACCCACTACCACTATCAGATTAGAGCCATAAGGGAGACTAGACATCTACCACCCCACTACCACTATCAAATTAGAGCCATAAGGGAGACTAGACATCTACCACCCCACTACCACTATCAGATTAGAGCCATAAGAGAGACTAGACATCTGCCACCCCACTATCAGATTAGAGCCATAAGGGAGTCTAGACATCTACCAACCCACTACCACTATCAGATTAGAGCCATAAGGGAGACTAGACATCTACCACCCCACTACCACTATCAAATTAGAGCCATAAGGGAGACTAGACATCTACCACCCCACTACCACTATCAAATTAGAGCCATAAGGGAGACTAGACATCTACCACCCCACTACCACTATCAGATTAGAGCCATAAGAGAGACTAGACATCTGCCACCCCACTATCAGATTAGAGCCATAAGGGAGACTAGACATCTACCAACCCACTACCACTATCAGATTAGAGCCATAGGGGAGCCTAGACATCTACCAACCCACTATCAGATTAGAGCCATAAGGGAGACTAGACATCTACCACCCCACTACCACTATCAGATTAGAGCCATAAGGGAGACTAGACATCTACCACCCCACTACCACTATCAAATTAGAGCCATAAGGGAGACTAGACATCTACCACCCCACTACCACTATCAAATTAGAGCCATAAGGGAGCCTAGACATCTGCCACCCCTCTACCACTATCAGATTAGAGCCATAAGGGAGACTAGACATCTACCACCCCACTACCACTATCAGATTAGAGCCATAAGGGAAACTAGACATCTACCACCCCACTACCACTATCAAATTAGAGCCATAAGGGAGACTAGACATCTACCACCCCACTACCACTATCAGATTAGAGCCATAAGGGAGACTAGACATCTACCAACCCACTACCACTATCAGATTAGAGCCATAAGGGAGACTAGACATCTACCACCCCACCACCACTATCAAATTAAAGCCATAAGGGAGACTAGACATCTGCCACCCCTCTACCACTATCAGATTAGAGCCATAAGGGAGACTAGACATCTACCACCCCACTACCACTATCAGATTAGAGCCATAAGGGAGACTAGACATCTACCACCCCACTACCACTATCAAATTAGAGCCATAAGGGAGACTAGACATCTACCAACCCACTACCACTATCAGATTAGAGCCATAAGGGAGACTAGACATCTACCAACCCACTACCACTATCAGATTAGAGCCATAAGGGAGACTAGACATCTACCACCCCACTACCACTATCAAATTAGAGCCATAAGGGAGACTAGACATCTGCCACCCCTCTACCACTATCAGATTAGAGCCATAAGGGACACTAGACATCTACCACCCCACTACCACTATCAAATTAGAGCCATAAGGGAGACTAGACATCTACCACCCCACTACCACTATCAGATTAGAGCCATAAGGGAGACTAGACATCTGCCACCCCTCTACCACTATCAGATTAGAGCCATAAGGGAGACTAGACATCTACCACCCCACTACCACTATCAGATTAGAGCCATAAGGGAGACTAGACATCTACCACCCCACTACCACTATCAAATTAGAGCCATAAGGGAGACTAGACATCTACCACCCCACTACCACTATCAGATTAGAGCCATAAGAGAGACTAGACATCTGCCACCCCACTATCAGATTAGAGCCATAAGGGAGACTAGACATCTACCAACCCACTACCACTATCAGATTAGAGCCATAAGGGAGACTAGACTTCTACCACCCCACTACCACTATCAGATTAGAGCCATAAGGGAGACTAGACATCTACCACCCCACTACCACTATCAAATTAGAGCCATAAGGGAGACTAGACATCTACCACCCCACTACCACTATCAGATTAGAGCCATAAGAGAGACTAGACATCTGCCACCCCACTATCAGATTAGAGCCATAAGGGAGACTAGACATCTACCAACCCACTACCACTATCAGATTAGAGCCATAGGGGAGCCTAGACATCTACCAACCCACTATCAGATTAGAGCCATAAGGGAGACTAGACATCTACCACCCCACTACCACTATCAGATTAGAGCCATAAGGGAGACTAGACATCTACCACCCCACTACCACTATCAAATTAGAGCCATAAGGGAGACTAGACATCTACCACCCCACTACCACTATCAAATTAGAGCCATAAGGGAGCCTAGACATCTGCCACCCCTCTACCACTATCAGATTAGAGCCATAAGGGAGACTAGACATCTACCACCCCACTACCACTATCAGATTAGAGCCATAAGGGAGACTAGACATCTACCACCCCACTACCACTATCAAATTAGAGCCATAAGGGAGACTAGACATCTACCACCCCACTACCACTATCAGATTAGAGCCATAAGGGAGACTAGACATCTACCAACCCACTACCACTATCAGATTAGAGCCATAAGGGAGACTAGACATCTACCACCCCACTACCACTATCAAATTAGAGCCATAAGGGAGACTAGACATCTGCCACCCCTCTACCACTATCAGATTAGAGCCATAAGGGAGACTAGACATCTACCACCCCACTACCACTATCAGATTAGAGCCATAAGGGAGCCTAGACATCTACCACCCCACTACCACTATCAAATTAGAGCCATAAGGGAGACTAGACATCTACCAACCAACTACCACTATCAGATTAGAGCCATAAGGGAGACTAGACATCTACCAACCCACTACCACTATCAGATTAGAGCCATAAGGGAGACTAGACATCTACCACCCCACTACCACTATCAAATTAGAGCCATAAGGGAGACTAGACATCTGCCACCCCTCTACCACTATCAGATTAGAGCCATAAGGGAGACTAGACATCTACCACCCCACTACCACTATCAAATTAGAGCCATAAGGGAGACTAGACATCTACCACCCCACTACCACTATCAGATTAGAGCCATAAGGGAGACTAGACATCTGCCACCCCTCTACCACTATCAGATTAGAGCCATAAGGGAGACTAGACATCTACCACCCCACTACCACTATCAGATTAGAGCCATAAGGGAGACTAGACATCTACCACCCCACTACCACTATCAAATTAGAGCCATAAGGGAGACTAGACATCTACCACCCCACTACCACTATCAGATTAGAGCCATAAGAGAGACTAGACATCTGCCACCCCACTATCAGATTAGAGCCATAAGGGAGTCTAGACATCTACCAACCCACTACCACTATCAGATTAGAGCCATAAGGGAGACTAGACATCTACCAACCCACTACCACTATCAGATTAGAGCCATAAGGGAGACTAGACATCTACTAACCCACTACCACTATCAGATTAGAGCCATAAGGGAGACTAGACTTCTACCACCCCACTACCACTATCAGATTAGAGCCATAAGGGAGACTAGACATCTACCACCGTACTACCACTATCAGATTAGAGCCATAAGGGAGACTAGACATCTACCAACCCACTACCACTATCAGATTAGAGCCATAAGGGAGACTAGACATCTGCCACCCCTCTACCACTATCAGATTAGAGCCATAAGGGAGACTAGACATCTACCACCCCACTACCACTATCAGATTAGAGCCATAAGGGAGACTAGACATCTACCACCCCACTACCACTATCAAATTAGAGCCATAAGGGAGACTAGACATCTACCACCCCACTACCACTAACAGATTAGAGCCATAAGTGAGACTAGACATCTACCACCCGAATACCACTATCAGATTAGAGCCATAAGGGAGAATAGACAGCTACCACCCCACTACCAATATCAAATTAGGGCCACAAAGGAGGACTAGACATCTACCACCACACTACCAATATCAGATTAGAGCCATAAGGGAGACTGAACATCTACCAACCCACTACCACTATCAGATTAGAGGCATAAGGGAGACTAGACATCTACCACCCCACTACCACTATCAAATTAGAGCCATAAGGGAGACTAGACATCTACCACCCCACTACCACTATCAGATTAGAGCCATAAGGGAGACTAGACATCTACCAACCCACTACTACTATCAGATTAGAGCCATAAGGGAGACTAGACATCTACCACCCCACTACCACTATCAAATTAGAGCCATAAGGGAGACTAGACATCTACCACCCCACTACCACTATCAGATTAGAGCCATAAGGGAGACTAGACATCTACCACCCCACTACCACTATCAAATTAGAGCCATAAGGGAGACTAGACATCTACCACCCCACTACCACTATCAAATTAGAGCCATAAGGGAGACTAGACATCTGCCACCCCTCTACCACTATCAGATTAGAGCCATAAGGGAGACTAGACATCTACCACCCCACTACCACTATCAGATTAGAGCCATAAGGGAGACTAGACATCTACCACCCCACTACCACTATCAAATTAGAGCCATAAGGGAGACTAGACATCTACCACCCCACTACCACTATCGGATTAGAGCCATAAGGGAGCCTAGACATCTACCAACCCACTACCACTATCAGATTAGAGCCATAAGGGAGACTAGACATCTACCAACCCACTACCACTATCAGATTAGAGCCATAAGGGAGACTAGACATCTACCACCCCACTACCACTATCAAATTAGAGCCATAAGGGAGACTAGACATCTGCCACCCCTCTACCACTATCAGATTAGAGCCATAAGGGAGACTAGACATCTACCACCCCACTACCACTATCAAATTAGAGCCATAAGGGAGACTAGACATCTACCACCCCACTACCACTATCAGATTAGAGCCATAAGGGAGACTAGACATCTGCCACCCCTCTACCACTATCAGATTAGAGCCATAAGGGAGACTAGACATCTACCACCCCACTACCACTATCAGATTAGAGCCATAAGGGAGACTAGACATCTACCACCCCACTACCACTATCAAATTAGAGCCATAAGGGAGACTAGACATCTACCACCCCACTACCACTATCAGATTAGAGCCATAAGAGAGACTAGACATCTGCCACCCCACTATCAGATTAGAGCCATAAGGGAGTCTAGACATCTACCAACCCACTACCACTATCAGATTAGAGCCATAAGGGAGACTAGACATCTACCAACCCACTACCACTATCAGATTAGAGCCATAAGGGAGACTAGACATCTACCAACCCACTACCACTATCAGATTAGAGCCATAAGGGAGACTAGACTTCTACCACCCCACTACCACTATCAGATTAGAGCCATAAGGGAGACTAGACATCTACCACCCCACTACCACTATCAGATTAGAGCCATAAGGGAGACTAGACATCTACCAACCCACTACCACTATCAGATTAGAGCCATAAGGGAGACTAGACATCTGCCACCCCTCTACCACTATCAGATTAGAGCCATAAGGGAGACTAGACATCTACCACCCCACTACCACTATCAGATTAGAGCCATAAGGGAGACTAGACATCTACCACCCCACTACCACTATCAAATTAGAGCCATAAGGGAGACTAGACATCTACCACCCCACTACCACTATCAGATTAGAGCCATAAGTGAGACTAGACATCTACCACCCGAATACCACTATCAAATTAGAGCCATAAGGGAGAATAGACAGCTACCACCCCACTACCAATATCAAATTAGGGCCACAAAGGAGGACTAGACATCTACCACCACACTACCAATATCAGATTAGAGCCATAAGGGAGACTGAACATCTACCAACCCACTACCACTATCAGATTAGAGGCATAAGGGAGACTAGACATCTACCACCCCACTACCACTATCAAATTAGAGCCATAAGGGAGACTAGACATCTACCACCCCACTACCACTATCAGATTAGAGCCATAAGGGAGACTAGACATCTACCAACCCACTACTACTATCAGATTAGAGCCATAAGGGAGACTAGACATCTACCACCCCACTACCACTATCAAATTAGAGCCATAAGGGAGACTAGACATCTACCACCCCACTACCACTATCAGATTAGAGCCATAAGGGAGACTAGACATCTACCACCCCACTACCACTATCAAATTAGAGCCATAAGGGAGACTAGACATCTACCACCCCACTACCACTATCAAATTAGAGCCATAAGGGAGACTAGACATCTGCCACCCCTCTACCACTATCAGATTAGAGCCATAAGGGAGACTAGACATCTACCACCCCACTACCACTATCAGATTAGAGCCATAAGGGAGACTAGACATCTACCACCCCACTACCACTATCAAATTAGAGCCATAAGGGAGACTAGACATCTACCACCCCACTACCACTATCGGATTAGAGCCATAAGGGAGCCTAGACATCTACCAACCCACTACCACTATCAGATTAGAGCCATAAGGGAGACTAGACATCTACCACCCTACTACCACAATCAAATTAGAGCCATAAGGGAGACTAGACATCTGCCACCCCTCTACCACTATCAGATTAGAGCCATAAGGGAGACTAGACATCTACCACCCCACTACCACTATCAAATTAGAGCCATAAGGGAGACTAGACATCTACCACCCCACTACCACTATCAGATTAGAGCCATAAGGGAGACTAGACATCTGCCACCCCTCTACCACTATCAGATTAGAGCCATAAGGGAGACTAGACATCTACCACCCCACTACCACTATCAGATTAGAGGCATAAGGGAGACTAGACATCTACCACCCCACTACCACTATCAAATTAGAGCCATAAGGGAGACTAGACATCTACCACCCCACTACCACTATAAGATTAGAGCCATAATGGAGACTAGACATCTGCCACCCCACTATCAGATTAGAGCCATAAGGGAGACTAGACATCTACCAACCCACTACCACTATCAAATTAGAGCAATAAGGGAGACTAGACATCTACCACCCCACTTCCACTATCAGATTAGAGCCATAAGGGAGACTAGACATCTGCCACCCCACTATCAGATTAGAGCCATAAGGGAGACTAGACATCTACCAACCCACTACCACTATCAGATTAGAGCCATAAGGGAGACTAGACATCTACCACCCCACTACCACTATCAGATTAGAGCCATAAGGGAGACTAGACATCTACCACCCCACGAAAACTATCAAATTAGAGCCATAAGGGAGACTAGACATCTACCACCCCACTACCACTATCAGATTAGAGCCATAAGGGAGACTAGACATCTACCACCCCACTACCACTATCAGATTAGAGCCATAAGGGAGACTAGACATCTACCAACCCACTACCACTATCAGATTAGAGCCATAAGGGAGACTAGACATCTGCCACCCCTCTACCACTATCAGATTAGAGCCATAAGGGAGACTAGACATCTACCACCCCACTACCACTATCAGATTAGAGCCATAAGGGAGACTAGACATCTACCACCCCACTACCACTATCAAATTAGAGCCATAAGGGAGACTAGACATCTACCACCCCACTACCACTATCAGATTAGAGCCATAAGGGAGACTAGACATCTACCACCCGATTACCACTATCAGATTAGAGCCATAAGGGAGACTAGACATCTACCACCCCACTACCACTATCAAATTAGAGCCATAATGGAGACTAGACATCTACCACCCCACTACCACTATCAGATTAGAGCCATAAGGGAGACTAGACATCTACCAACCCACTACCACTATCAGATTAGAGCCATAAGGGAGACTAGACATCTACCGCCCCACTAAAACTATCAAATTAGAGCCATAAGGGAGACTAGACATCTGCCACCCCATTACCACTATCAGATTAGAGCCATAAGGGAGACTAGACATCTACCACCCCACTACCACAATCAAATTAGAGCCATAAGGGAGACTAGACATCTACCACCCCACTACCACTATCAGATTAGAGCCATAAGGGAGACTAGACATCTGCCACCCCTCTACCACTATCAGATTAGAGCCATAAGGGAGACTAGACATCTACCACCCCACTACCACTATCAGATTAGAGCCATAAGGGAGACTAGACATCTACCACCCCACTACCACTATCAGATTAGAGCCATAAGGGAGACTAGACATCTGCCACCCCACTATCAGATTAGAGCCATAAGGGAGACTAGACATCTACCAACCCACTACCACTATCAGATTAGAGCCATAAGGGAGACTAGACATCTACCACCCCACTACCACTATCAGATTAGAGCCATAAGGGAGACTAGACATCTACCACCCCACTACCACTATCAAATTAGAGCCATAAGGGAGACTAGACATCTACCACCCCACTACCACTATCAGATTAGAGCCATAAGGGAGCTTGACATCTACCACCCCTCTACCACTATCAGATTAGAGCCATAAGGGAGACTAGACATCTACCAACCCACTACCACTATCAAATTAGAGCCATAAGGGAGACTAGACATGTACCACCCCACTACCACTATCGGATTAGAGCCATAAGGGAGACTAGACATCTGCCACCCCACTATCAGATTAGAGCCATAAGGGAGACTAGACATCTACCAACCCACTACCACTATCAGATTCGAGCCATAAGGGAGACTAGACATGTACCACCCCACTACCACTATCGGATTAGAGCCATAAGGGAGACTAGACATCTGCCACCCCACTATCAGATTAGAGCCATAAGGGAGACTAGACATCTACCAACCCACTACCACTATCAGATTCGAGCCATAAGGGAGCCTAGACATTTACCAACCCACTATCAGATTAGAGCCATAAGGGAGCCTAGACATCTGCCACCCCTCTACCACTATCAGATTAGAGCCATAAGGGAGACTAGACATCTACCACCCCACTACCACTATCAGATTAGAGCCATAAGGGAGACTAGACATCTACCACCCCACTACCACTATCATATTAAAGCCATAAGGGAGACTAGACATCTACCACCCCACTACCACTATCAGATTAGAGCCATAAGGGAGACTAGACATCTACCAACCCACTACCACTATCAGATTAGAGCCATAAGGGAGACTAGACATCTACCACCCCACTACCACTATCGGATTAGAGCCATAAGGGAGACTAGACATCTGCCACCCCACTATCAGATTAGAGCCATAAGGGAGACTAGACATCTACCAACCCACTACCACTATCAGATTAGAGCCATAAGGGAGACTAGACTTCTACCACCCCACTCCCACTATCAGATTAGAGCCATAAGGGAGACTAGACATCTACCACCCCGCTAAAACTATCAAATTAGAGCCATAAGGGAGACTAGACATCTACCACCCCACTACCACTATCAGATTAGAGCCATAAGGGAGACTAGACATCTACCACTCCACTACCACTATCAGATTAGAGCCATAAGGGAGACTAGACATCTACCAACCCACTACCACTATCAGATTAGAGCCATAAGGGGGACTAGACATCTGCCACCCCTCTACCACTATCAGATTAGAGCCATAAGGGAGACTAGACATCTACCACCCCACTACCACTATCAGATTAGAGCCATAAGGGAGACTAGACATCTACCACCCCACTACCACTATCAAATTAGAGCCATAAGGGAGACTAGACATCAACCACCCCACTACCATTATCAGATTAGAGCCATAAGGGAGACTAGACATCTACCACCCGAATACCACTATCAGATTAGAGCCATAAGGGAGAATAGACATCTACCACCCCACTACCACTATCAGATTAGAGCCATAAGGGAGACTAGACATCTACCACCCGATTACCACTATCAGATTAGAGCCATAAGGGAGACTAGACATCTACCACCCCACTACCACTATCAAATTAGAGCCATAAGGGAGACTAGACATCTACCACCCCACTACCACTATCAGATTAGAGCCATAAGGGAGACTAGACATCTACCAACCCACTACCACTATCAGATTAGAGCCATAAGGGAGACTAGACATCTACCGCCCCACTAAAACTATCAAATTAGAGCCATAAGGGAGACTAGACATCTGCCACCCCTCTACCACTATCAGATTAGAGCCATAAGGGAGACTAGACATCTACCACCCCACTACCACAATCAAATTAGAGCCATAAGGGAGACTAGACATCTACCACCCCACTACCACTATCAGATTAGAGCCATAAGGGAGACTAGACATCTGCCACCCCTCTACCACTATCAGATTAGAGCCATAAGGGAGACTAGACATCCGCCACCCCACTATCAGATTAGAGCCATAAGGGAGACTAGACATCTACCAACCCACTACCACTATCAGATTAGAGCCATAAGGGAGACTAGACATCTACCACCCCACTACCACTATCAGATTAGAGCCATAAGGGAGACTAGACATCTACCACCCCACTACCACTATCAAATTAGAGCCATAAGGGCGACTAGACATCTACCACCCCACTACCACTATCAGATTAGAGCCATAAGGGAGACTAGACATCTACCACCCCTCTACCACTATCAGATTAGAGCCATAAGGGAGATTAGACATCTACCACCCCACTACCACTATCAAATTAGAGCCATAAGGGAGACTAGACATGTACCACCCCACTACCACTATCGGATTAGAGCCATAAGGGAGACTAGACATCTGCCACCCCACTATCAGATTAGAGCCATAAGGGAGACTAGACATCTACCAACCCACTACCACTATCAGATTCGAGCCATAAGGGAGACTAGACATGTACCACCCCACTACCACTATCGGATTAGAGCCATAAGGGAGACTAGACATCTGCCACCCCACTATCAGATTAGAGCCATAAGGGAGACTAGACATCTACCAACCCACTACCACTATCAGATTCGAGCCATAAGGGAGCCTAGACATTTACCAACCCACTATCAGATTAGAGCCATAAGGGAGCCTAGACATCTGCCACCCCTCTACCACTATCAGATTAGAGCCATAAGGGAGACTAGACATCTACCACCCCACTACCACTATCAGATTAGAGCCATAAGGGAGACTAGACATCTACCACCCCACTACCACTATCATATTAAAGCCATAAGGGAGACTAGACATCTACCACCCCACTACCACTATCAGATTAGAGCCATAAGGGAGACTAGACATCTACCAACCCACTACCACTATCAGATTAGAGCCATAAGGGAGACTAGACATCTACCACCCCACTACCACTATCGGATTAGAGCCATAAGGGAGACTAGACATCTGCCACCCCACTATCAGATTAGAGCCATAAGGGAGACTAGACATCTACCAACCCACTACCACTATCAGATTAGAGCCATAAGGGAGACTAGACTTCTACCACCCCACTCCCACTATCAGATTAGAGCCATAAGGGAGACTAGACATCTACCACCCCACTAAAACTATCAAATTAGAGCCATAAGGGAGACTAGACATCTACCACCCCACTACCACTATCAGATTAGAGCCATAAGGGAGACTAGACATCTACCACTCCACTACCACTATCAGATTAGAGCCATAAGGGAGACTAGACATCTACCAACCCACTACCACTATCAGATTAGAGCCATAATGGAGACTAGACATCTGCCACCCCTCTACCACTATCAGATTAGAGCCATAAGGGAGACTAGACATCTACCACCCCACTACCACTATCAGATTAGAGCCATAAGGGAGACTAGACATCTACCACCCCACTACCACTATCAAATTAGAGCCATAAGGGAGACTAGACATCAACCACCCCACTACCATTATCAGATTAGAGCCATAAGGGAGACTAGACATCTACCACCCGAATACCACTATCAGATTAGAGCCATAAGGGAGAATAGACATCTACCACCCCACTACCACTATCAAATTAGAGCCACAAAGGAGGACTAGACATCTACCACCCCACTACCACTATCAGATTAGAGCCATAAGGGAGACTGAACATCTACCAACCAACTACCACTATCAGATTAGAGCCATAAGGGAGACTAGACATCTACCACCCCACTACCACTATCAAATTAGAGCCATAAGGGAGACTAGACATCTACCACCCCACTACCACTATCAGATTAGATCCATAAGGGAGACTAGACATCTACCAACCCACTACCACTATCAAATTAGAGCCATAAGGGAGACTAGACATCTACCACCCCACTACCACTATCAGATTAGAGCCATAAGGGAGACTAGACATCTACCACCCGAATACCACTATCAGATTAGAGCCATAAGGGAGAATAGACATCTACCACCCCACTACCACTATCAAATTAGAGCCACAAAGGAGGACTAGACATCTACCACCCCACTACCACTATCAGATTAGAACCATAAGGGAGACTGAACATCTACCAACCCACTACCACTATCAGATTAGAGCCAAAAGGGAGACTAGACATCTACCACCCCACTACCACTATCAAATTAGAGCCATAAGGGAGACTAGACATCTGCCACCCCTCTACCACTATCAGATTAGAGCCATAAGGGAGACTAGACATCTACCACCCCACTACCACTATCAAATTAGAGCCATAAGGGAGACTAGACATCTACCACCCCACTACCACTATCAAATTAGAGCCATAAGGGAGCCTAGACATCTACCAACCCACTATCAGATTAGAGCCATAAGGGAGACTAGACATCTACCACCCCACAACCACTATCAGATTAGAGCCATAAGGGAGACTAGACATCTACCACCCAACTACCACTATCAAATTAGAGCCATAAGGGAGACTAGACATCTACCACCCCACTACCACTATCAGATTAGAGCCATAAGGGAGACTAGACATCTACCAACCCACTACCACTATCAAATTAGAGCCATAAGGGAGACTAGACATCTACCACCCCACTACCACTATCAGATTAGAGCCATAAGGGAGACTAGACATCTACCACCCGAATACCACTATCAGATTAGAGCCATAAGGGAGAATAGACATCTACCACCCCACTACCACTATCAAATTAGAGCCACAAAGGAGGACTAGACATCTACCACCCCACTACCACTATCAGATTAGAGCCATAAGGGAGACTGAACATCTACCAACCCACTACCACTATCAGATTAGAGCCATAAGGGAGACTAGACATCTACCACCCCACTACCACTATCAAATTAGAGCCATAAGGGAGACTAGACATCTACCACCCCACTACCACTATCAGATTAGAGCCATAAGGGAGACTAGACATCTACCACCCCACTACCACTATCAAATTAGAGCCATAAGGGAGACTAGACATCTACCACCCCACTACCACTATCAGATTAGAGCCATAAGGGAGACTAGACACCTACCACCCGAATACCACTATCAGATTAGAGCCATAAGGGAGAATAGACATCTACCACCCCACTACCACTATCAAATTAGAGCCACAAAGGAGGACTAGACATCTACCACCCCACTACCACTATCAGATTAGAGCCATAAGGGAGACTGAACATCTACCAACCCACTACCACTATCAGATTAGAGCCATAAGGGAGACTAGACATCTACCACCCCACTACCACTATCAAATTAGAGCCATAAGGGAGACTAGACATCTGCCACCCCTCTACCACTATCAGATTAGAGCCATAAGGGAGACTAGACATCTACCACCCCACTACCACTATCAAATTAGAGCAATAAGGGAGACTAGACATCTACCACCCCACTACCACTATCAAATTAGAGCCATAAGGGAGACTAGACATCTACCACCCCACTACCACTATCAAATTAGAGCCATAAGGGAGCCTAGACATCTACCAACCCACTATCAGATTAGAGCCATAAGGGAGACTAGACATCTACCACCCCACTACCACTATCAAATTAGAGCAATAAGGGAGACTAGACATCTACCACCCCACTACCACTATCAAATTAGAGCCATAAGGGAGACTAGACATCTACCACCCCACTACCACTATCAAATTAGAGCCATAAGGGAGCCTAGACATCTACCAACCCACTATCAGATTAGAGCCATAAGGGAGACTAGACATCTACCACCCCACTACCACTATCAGATTAGAGCCATAAGGGAGACTAGACATCTACCAACCCACTACCACTATCAAATTAGAGCCATAAGGGAGACTAGACATCTACCACCCCACTACCACTATCAAATTAGAGCCATAAGGGAGACTAGACATCTGCCACCCCTCTACCACTATCAGATTAGAGCCATAAGGGAGACTAGACATCTACCACCGCACTACCACTACCAGATTAGAGCCATAAGGGAGACTAGACATCTACCACCCCACTACCACTATCAGATTAGAGCCATAAGGGAGACTAGACATCTACCAACCCACTACCACTATCAGATTAGAGCCATAAGGGAGACTAGACATCTACCACCCCACTACCACTATCAAATTAGAGCCATAAGGGAGACTAGACATCTACCACCCCACTACCACTACCAGATTAGAGCCATAAGGGAGACTAGACATCTACCACCCCACTACCACTATCAGATTAGAGCCATAAGGGAGACTAGACATCTACCAACCCACTACCACTATCAGATTAGAGCCATAAGGGAGACTAGACATCTGCCACCCCTCTACCACTATCAGATTAGAGCCATAAGGGAGACTAGACATCTACCACCCCACTACCACTATCAGATTAGAGCCATAAGGGAGACTAGACATCTACCACCCCACTACCACTATCAAATTAGAGCCATAAGGGAGCCTAGACATCAACCACCCCACTACCATTATCAGATTAGAGCCATAAGGGAGACTAGACATCTACCACCCGAATACCACTATCAGATTAGAGCCATAAGGGAGAATAGACATCTACCACCCCACTACCACTATCAGATTAGAGCCATAAGGGAGACTAGACATCTACCACCCGATTACCACTATCAGATTAGAGCCATAAGGGAGACTAGACATCTACCACCCCACTACCACTATCAAATTAGAGCCATAAGGGAGACTAGACATCTACCACCCCACTACCACTATCAGATTAGAGCCATAAGGGAGACTAGACATCTACCAACCCACTACCACTATCAGATTAGAGCCATAAGGGAGACTAGACATCTACCGCCCCACTAAAACTATCAAATTAGAGCCATAAGGGAGACTAGACATCTGCCACCCCTCTACCACTATCAGATTAGAGCCATAAGGGAGACTAGACATCTACCACCCCACTACCACAATCAAATTAGAGCCATAAGGGAGACTAGACATCTACCACCCCACTACCACTATCAGATTAGAGCCATAAGGGAGACTAGACATCTGCCACCCCTCTACCACTATCAGATTAGAGCCATAAGGGAGACTAGACATCCGCCACCCCACTATCAGATTAGAGCCATAAGGGAGACTAGACATCTACCAACCCACTACCACTATCAGATTAGAGCCATAAGGGAGACTAGACATCTACCACCCCACTACCACTATCAGATTAGAGCCATAAGGGAGACTAGACATCTACCACCCCACTACCACTATCAAATTAGAGCCATATGGGCGACTAGACATCTACCACCCCACTACCACTATCAGATTAGAGCCATAAGGGAGACTAGACATCTACCACCCCTCTACCACTATCAGATTAGAGCCATAAGGGAGACTAGACATCTACCACCCCACTACCACTATCAAATTAGAGCCATAAGGGAGACTAGACATGTACCACCCCACTACCACTATCGGATTAGAGCCATAAGGGAGACTAGACATCTGCCACCCCACTATCAGATTAGAGCCATAAGGGAGACTAGACATCTACCAACCCACTACCACTATCAGATTCGAGCCATAAGGGAGACTAGACATGTACCACCCCACTACCACTATCGGATTAGAGCCATAAGGGAGACTAGACATCTGCCACCCCACTATCAGATTAGAGCCATAAGGGAGACTAGACATCTACCAACCCACTACCACTATCAGATTCGAGCCATAAGGGAGCCTAGACATTTACCAACCCACTATCAGATTAGAGCCATAAGGGAGCCTAGACATCTGCCACCCCTCTACCACTATCAGATTAGAGCCATAAGGGAGACTAGACATCTACCACCCCACTACCACTATCAGATTAGAGCCATAAGGGAGACTAGACATCTACCACCCCACTACCACTATCATATTAAAGCCATAAGGGAGACTAGACATCTACCACCCCACTACCACTATCAGATTAGAGCCATAAGGGAGACTAGACACCTACCACCCGAATACCACTATCAGATTAGAGCCATAAGGGAGAATAGACATCTACCACCCCACTACCACTATCAAATTAGAGCCACAAAGGAGGACTAGACATCTACCACCCCACTACCACTATCAGATTAGAGCCATAAGGGAGACTGAACATCTACCAACCCACTACCACTATCAGATTAGAGCCATAAGGGAGACTAGACATCTACCACCCCACTACCACTATCAAATTAGAGCCATAAGGGAGACTAGACATCTGAACACCTCTCTACCACTATCAGATTAGAGCCATAAGGGAGACTAGACATCTACCACCCCACTACCACTATCAAATTAGAGCCATAAGGGAGACTAGACATCTACCACCCCACTACCACTATCAAATTAGAGCCATAAGGGAGACTAGACATCTACCACCCCACTACCACTATCAAATTAGAGCCATAAGGGAGCCTAGACATCTACCAACCCACTATCAGATTAGAGCCATAAGGGAGACTAGACATCTACCACCCCACTACCACTATCAGATTAGAGCCATAAGGGAGACTAGACATCTACCACCCAACTACCACTATCAAATTAGAGCCATAAGGGAGACTAGACATCTACCACCCCACTACCACTATCAGATTAGAGCCATAAGGGAGACTAGACATCTACCAACCCACTACCACTATTAAATTAGAGCCATAAGGGAGACTAGACATCTACCACCCCACTACCACTATCAAATTAGAGCCATAAGGGAGACTAGACATCTGCCACCCCTCTACCACTATCAGATTAGAGCCATAAGGGAGACTAGACATCTACCACCCCACTACCACTACCAGATTAGAGCCATAAGGGAGACTAGACATCTACCACCCCACTACCACTATCAGATTAGAGCCATAAGGGAGACTAGACATCTACCAACCCACTACCACTATCAGATTAGAGCCATAAGGGAGACTAGACATCTACCACCCCACTACCACTATCAAATTAGAGCCATAAGGGAGACTAGACATCTACCACCCCACTACCACTACCAGATTAGAGCCATAAGGGAGACTAGACATCTACCACCCCACTACCACTATCAGATTAGAGCCATAAGGGAGACTAGACATCTACCAACCCACTACCACTATCAGATTAGAGCCATAAGGGAGACTAGACATCTGCCACCCCTCTACCACTATCAGATTAGAGCCATAAGGGAGACTAGACATCTACCACCCCACTACCACTATCAGATTAGAGCCATAAGGGAGACTAGACATCTACCACCCCACTACCACTATCAAATTAGAGCCATAAGGGAGCCTAGACATCAACCACCCCACTACCATTATCAGATTAGAGCCATAAGGGAGACTAGACATCTACCACCCGAATACCACTATCAGATTAGAGCCATAAGGGAGAATAGACATCTACCACCCCACTACCACTATCAGATTAGAGCCATAAGGGAGACTAGACATCTACCACCCGATTACCACTATCAGATTAGAGCCATAAGGGAGACTAGACATCTACCACCCCACTACCACTATCAAATTAGAGCCATAAGGGAGACTAGACATCTACCACCCCACTACCACTATCAGATTAGAGCCATAAGGGAGACTAGACATCTACCAACCCACTACCACTATCAGATTAGAGCCATAATGGAGACTAGACATCTACCGCCCCACTAAAACTATCAAATTAGAGCCATAAGGGAGACTAGACATCTGCCACCCCTCTACCACTATCAGATTAGAGCCATAAGGGAGACTAGACATCTACCACCCCACTACCACAATCAAATTAGAGCCATAAGGGAGACTAGACATCTACCACCCCACTACCACTATCAGATTAGAGCCATAAGGGAGACTAGACATCTGCCACCCCTCTACCACTATCAGATTAGAGCCATAAGGGAGACTAGACATCCGCCACCCCACTATCAGATTAGAGCCATAAGGGAGACTAGACATCTACCAACCCACTACCACTATCAGATTAGAGCCATAAGGGAGACTAGACATCTACCACCCCACTACCACTATCAGATTAGAGCCATAAGGGAGACTAGACATCTACCACCCCACTACCACTATCAAATTAGAGCCATATGGGCGACTAGACATCTACCACCCCACTACCACTATCAGATTAGAGCCATAAGGGAGACTAGACATCTACCACCCCTCTACCACTATCAGATTAGAGCCATAAGGGAGACTAGACATCTACCACCCCACTACCACTATCAAATTAGAGCCATAAGGGAGACTAGACATGTACCACCCCACTACCACTATCGGATTAGAGCCATAAGGGAGACTAGACATCTGCCACCCCACTATCAGATTAGAGCCATAAGGGAGACTAGACATCTACCAACCCACTACCACTATCAGATTCGAGCCATAAGGGAGACTAGACATGTACCACCCCACTACCACTATCGGATTAGAGCCATAAGGGAGACTAGACATCTGCCACCCCACTATCAGATTAGAGCCATAAGGGAGACTAGACATCTACCAACCCACTACCACTATCAGATTCGAGCCATAAGGGAGCCTAGACATTTACCAACCCACTATCAGATTAGAGCCATAAGGGAGCCTAGACATCTGCCACCCCTCTACCACTATCAGATTAGAGCCATAAGGGAGACTAGACATCTACCACCCCACTACCACTATCAGATTAGAGCCATAAGGGAGACTAGACATCTACCACCCCACTACCACTATCATATTAAAGCCATAAGGGAGACTAGACATCTACCACCCCACTACCACTATCAGATTAGAGCCATAAGGGAGACTAGACATCTACCAACCCACTACCACTATCAGATTAGAGCCATAAGGGAGACTAGACATCTACCACCCCACTACCACTATCGGATTAGAGCCATAAGGGAGACTAGACATCTGCCACCCCACTATCAGATTAGAGCCATAAGGGAGACTAGACATCTACCAACCCACTACCACTATCAGATTAGAGCCATAAGGGAGACTAGACTTCTACCACCCCACTCCCACTATCAGATTAGAGCCATAAGGGAGACTAGACATCTACCACCCCACTAAAACTATCAAATTAGAGCCATAAGGGAGACTAGACATCTACCACCCCACTACCACTATCAGATTAGAGCCATAAGGGAGACTAGACATCTACCACTCCACTACCACTATCAGATTAGAACCATAAGGGAGACTAGACATCTACCAACCCACTACCACTATCAGATTAGAGCCATAAGGGAGACTAGACATCTGCCACCCCTCTACCACTATCAGATTAGAGCCATAAGGGAGACTAGACATCTACCACCCCACTACCACTATCAGATTAGAGCCATAAGGGAGACTAGACATCTACCACCCCACTACCACTATCAAATTAGAGCCATAAGGGAGACTAGACATCAACCACCCCACTACCATTATCAGATTAGAGCCATAAGGGAGACTAGACATCTACCACCCGAATACCACTATCAGATTAGAGCCATAAGGGAGAATAGACATCTACCACCCCACTACCACTATCAAATTAGAGCCACAAAGGAGGACTAGACATCTACCACCCCACTACCACTATCAGATTAGAGCCATAAGGGAGACTGAACATCTACCAACCAACTACCACTATCAGATTAGAGCCATAAGGGAGACTAGACATCTACCACCCCACTACCACTATCAAATTAGAGCCATAAGGGAGACTAGACATCTACCACCCCACTACCACTATCAGATTAGAGCCATAAGGGAGACTGAACATCTACCAACCAACTACCACTATCAGATTAGAGCCATAAGGGAGACTAGACATCTACCACCCCACTACCACTATCAAATTAGAACCATAAGGGAGACTAGACATCTACCACCCCACTACCACTATCAGATTAGAGCCATAAGGGAGACTAGACATCTACCAACCCACTACCACTATCAAATTAGAGCCATAAGGGAGACTAGACATCTACCACCCCACTACCACTATCAGATTAGAGCCATAAGGGAGACTAGACATCTACCACCCGAATACCACTATCAGATTAGAGCCATAAGGGAGAATAGACATCTACCACCCCACTACCACTATCAAATTAGAGCCACAAAGGAGGACTAGACATCTACCACCCCACTACCACTATCAGATTAGAGCCATAAGGGAGACTGAACATCTACCAACCCACTACCACTATCAGATTAGAGCCAAAAGGGAGACTAGACATCTACCACCCCACTACCACTATCAAATTAGAGCCATAAGGGAGACTAGACATCTGCCACCCCTCTACCACTATCAGATTAGAGCCATAAGGGAGACTAGACATCTACCACCCCACTACCATTATCAAATTAGAGCCATAAGGGAGACTAGACATCTACCACCCCACTACCACTATCAAATTAGAGCCATAAGGGAGACTAGACATCTACCACCCCACTACCACTAACAAATTAGAGCCATAAGGGAGCCTAGACATCTACCAACCCACTATCAGATTAGAGCCATAAGGGAGACTAGACATCTACCACCCCACTACCACTATCAGATTAGAGCCATAAGGGAGACTAGACATCTACCACCCAACTACCACTATCAAATTAGAGCCATAAGGGAGACTAGACATCTACCACCCCACTACCACTATCAGATTAGAGCCATAAGGGAGACTAGACATCTACCAACCCACTACCACTATCAAATTAGAGCCATAAGGGAGACTAGACATCTACCACCCCACTACCACTATCAGATTAGAGCCATAAGGGAGACTAGACATCTACCACCCGAATACCACTATCAGATTAGAGCCATAAGGGAGAATAGACATCTACCACCCCACTACCACTATCAAATTAGAGCCACAAAGGAGGACTAGACATCTACCACCCCACTACCACTATCAGATTAGAGCCATAAGGGAGACTGAACATCTACCAACCCACTACCACTATCAGATTAGAGCCATAAGGGAGACTAGACATCTACCAACCCACTACCACTATCAAATTAGAGCCATAAGGGAGACTAGACATCTACCACCCCACTACCACTATCAGATTAGAGCCATAAGGGAGACTAGACATCTACCACCCCACTACCACTATCAAATTAGAGCCATAAGGGAGACTAGACATCTACCACCCCACTACCACTATCAGATTAGAGCCATAAGGGAGACTAGACACCTACCACCCGAATACCACTATCAGATTAGAGCCATAAGGGAGAATAGACATCTACCACCCCACTACCACTATCAAATTAGAGCCACAAAGGAGGACTAGACATCTACCACCCCACTACCACTATCAGATTAGAGCCATAAGGGAGACTGAACATCTACCAACCCACTACCACTATCAGATTAGAGCCATAAGGGAGACTAGACATCTACCACCCCACTACCACTATCAAATTAGAGCCATAAGGGAGACTAGACATCTGCCACCCCTCTACCACTATCAGATTAGAGCCATAAGGGAGACTAGACATCTACCACCCCACTACCACTATCAAATTAGAGCCATAAGGGAGACTAGACATCTACCACCCCACTACCACTATCAAATTAGAGCCATAAGGGAGACTAGACATCTACCACCCCACTACCACTATCAAATTAGAGCCATAAGGGAGCCTAGACATCTACCACCCCACTATCAGATTAGAGCCATAAGGGAGACTAGACATCTACCACCCCACTACCACTATCAGATTAGAGCCATAAGGGAGACTAGACATCTACCACCCAACTACCACTATCAAATTAGAGCCATAAGGGAGACTAGACATCTACCACCCCACTACCACTATCAGATTAGAGCCATAAGGGAGACTAGACATCTACCAACCCACTACCACTATTAAATTAGAGCCATAAGGGAGACTAGACATCTACCACCCCACTACCACTATCAAATTAGAGCCATAAGGGAGACTAGACATCTACCACCCCACTACCACTATCAAATTAGAGCCATAAGGGAGACTAGACATCTGCCACCCCTCTACCACTATCAGATTAGAGCCATAAGTGAGGCTAGACATCTACCACCCCACTACCACTATCAGATTAGAGCCATAAGGGAGACTAGACATCTACCACCCCACTACCACTATCAAATTAGAGCCATAAGGGAGACTAGACATCTACCACCCCACTACCACTATCAGATTAGAGCCATAAGGGAGACTAGACATCTGCCACCCCACTATCAGATTAGAGCCATAAGGGAGACTAGACATCTACCAACCCACTACCACTATCAGATTAGAGCCATAAGGGAGCCTAGACATCTACCAACCCACTATCAGATTAGAGCCATAAGGGAGACTAGACATCTACAACCCCACTACAACTATCAGATTAGAGCCATAAGGGAGACTAGACATCTACCACCCCACTACCACTATCAAATTAGAGCCATAAGGGAGACTAGACATCTACCACCCCACTACCACTATCAGATTAGAGCCATAAGGGAGACTAGACATCTACCAACCCACTACCACTATCAGATTAGAGCCATAAGAGAGACTAGACATCTACCACCCCACTACCACTATCAAATTAGAGCCATAAGGGAGACTAGAGATCTACCACCCCACTACCAATATCAGATTAGAGCCATAAGGGAGACTAGACATCTACCAACCCACTACCACTATCAGATTAGAGCCATAAGGGAGACTAGACATCTACCACCCCACTACCACTATCAAATTAGAGCCATAAGGGAGACTACACATCTGCCACCCCTCTACCACTATCAGATTAGAGCCATAAGGGAGACTAGACATCTACCACCCCACTACCACTATCAAATTAGAGCCATAAGGGAGACTAGACATCTACCACCCCACTACCACTATCAGATTAGAGCCATAAGGGAGACTAGACATCTGCCACCCCTCTACCACTATCAGATTAGAGCCATAAGGGAGCCTAGACATCTACCACCCCACTACCACTATCAGATTAGAGCCATAAGGGAGACTAGACATCTACCACCCCACTACCACTATCAGATTAGAGCCATAAGGGAGACTAGACATCTACCACCCCACTACCACTATCAGATTAGAGCCATAAGGGAGACTAGACATCTGCCACCCCACTATCAGATTAGAGCCATAAGGGAGACTAGACATCTACCAACCCACTACCACTATCAGATTAGAGCCATAAGGGAGACTAGACATCTACCACCCCACTACCACTATCAGATTAGAGCCATAAGGAAGACTAGACATCTACCACCCCACTAAAACTATCAAATTAGAGCCATAAGGGAGACTAGACATCTACCAACCCACTACCACTATCAGATTAGAGCCATAAGAGAGACTAGACATCTACCACCCCACTACCACTATCAAATTAGAGCCATAAGGGAGAGTAGACATCTGCCACCCCTCTACCACTATCAGATTAGAGCCATAAGGGAGATTAGACATCTACCACCCCACTACCACTATCAGATTAGAGCCATAAGGGAGACTAGACATCTACCAACCCACTATCAGATTAGAGCCATAAGGGAGACTAGACATCTAACACCCCACTGCCACTACCAGATTAGAGCCATAAGGGAGACTAGACATCTAAAACCCACTATCAGATTAGAGCCATAAGGGAGATTAGACATCTACCACCCCACTACCACTATCAGATTAGAGCCATAAGGGAGACTAGACATCTACCAACCCACTATCAGATTAGAGCCATAAGGGAGACTAGACATCTAACACCCCACTGCCACTACCAGATTAGAGCCATAAGGGAGACTAGACATCTACAACCCCACTACCACTATCAAATTAGAGCCATAAGGGAGACCAGACATCTACCACCCCACTACCACTATCAGACTAGAGCCATAAGGGAGACTAGACATCTGCCACCCCACTATCAGATTAGAGCCATAAGGGAGTCTAGACATTTACCAACCCACTACCACTATCAGATTAGAGCCATAAGGGAGACTAGACATCTACCAACCCACTACCACTATCAGATTAGAGCCATAAGGGAGACTAGACATCTGTCACCCCAATATCAGATTAGAGCCATAAGGGAGACTAGACATCTACCACCCCACTACCACTATCAAATTAGAGCCATAAGGGAGACTAGACATCTACCACCCCACTACCACTATCAGATTAGAGCCATAAGGGAGACTAGACATCTACCAACCCACTACCACTATCAGATTAAAACCATAAGGGAGACTAGACATCTACCACCCCACTACCACTATCAAATTAGAGCCATAAGGGAGACTAGACATCTACCACCCCACTACCACTATCAAATTAGAGCCATAAGGGAGACTAGACATCTACCACCCCACTACCACTATCAGATTAGAGCCATAAGGGAGACTAGACATCTACCAACCCACTACCACTATCAGATTAAAACCATAAGGGAGACTAGACATCTACCACCCCACTACCACTATCAAATTAGAGCCATAAGGGAGACTAGACATCTGCAACCCCACTACCACTATCAGATTAGAGCCATAAGGGAGACTAGACATCTACCACCCCACTACCACTATCAAATTAGAGCCATAAGGGAGACTAGACATCTACCACCCCACTACCACTATCAAATTAGAGCCATAAGGGAGACTAGACATCTACCACCCCACTACCACTATCAAATTAGAGCCATAAGGGAGCCTAGACATCTACCAACCCACTATCAGATTAGAGCCATAAGGGAGACTAGACATCTACCACCCCACTACCACTATCAGATTAGAGCCATAAGGGAGACTAGACATCTACTACCCCACTACCACTATCAAATTAGAGCCATAAGAGAGACTAGACATCTACCACCCCACTACCACTATCAAATTAGAGCCATAAGGGAGCCTAGACATCTGCCACCCCTCTACCACTATCAGATTAGAGCCATAAGGGAGACTAGACATCTACCACCCCACTACCACTATCAGATTAGAGCCATAAGGGAGACTAGACATCTACCACCCCACTACCACTATCAAATTAGAGCCATAAGGGAGACTAGACATCTACCACCCCACTACCACTATCAGATTAGAGCCATAAGGGAGACTAGACATCTACCAACCCACTACCACTATCAGATTAGAGCCATAAGGGAGACTAGACATCTACCACCCCACTACCACTATCAAATTAGAGCCATAAGGGAGACTAGACATCTTCCACCCCTCTACCACTATCAGATTAGAGCCATAAGGGAGACTAGACATCTACCACCCCACTACCACTATCAGATTAGAGCCATAAGGGAGACTAGACATCTACCAACCCACTACCACTATCAGATTAGAGCCATAAGGGAGACTAGACATCTACCACCCCACTACCACTATCAAATTAGAGCCATAAGGGAGACTAGACATCTGCCACCCCTCTACCACTATCAGATTAGAGCCATAAGGGAGACTAGACATCTACCACCCCACTACCACTATCAGATTAGAGCCATAAGGGAGACTAGACATCTACCACCCCACTACCACTATCAAATTAGAGCCATAAGGGAGACTAGACATCTACCAACCCACTACCACTATCAGATTAGAGCCATAAGGGAGACTAGACATCTACCAACCCACTACCACTATCAGATTAGAGCCATAAGGGAGACTAGACATCTACCACCCCACTACCACTATCAAATTAGAGCCATAAGGGAGACTAGACATCTGCCACCCCTCTACCACTATCAGATTAGAGCCATAAGGGAGACTAGACATCTACCACCCCACTACCACTATCAAATTAGAGCCATAAGGGAGACTAGACATCTACCACCCCACTACCACTATCAGATTAGAGCCATAAGGGAGACTAGACATCTGCCAACCCACTACCACTATCAGATTAGAGCCATAAGGGAGACTAGACATCTACCACCCCACTAAAACTATCAAATTAGAGCCATAAGGGAGACTAGACATCTACCACCCCACTACCACTATCAGATTAGAGCCATAAGAGAGACTAGACATCTGCCACCCCACTATCAGATTAGATCCATAAGGGAGACTAGACATCTACCAACCCACTACCACTACCAGATTAGAGCCATACGGGAGACAAGACATCTACCACCCAACTACCACTACCAGATTAGAGCCATAAGGGAGACTAGACATCTACCACCCCACTACCACTACCATATTAGAGCCATAAGGGAGACTAGACATCTACCACCCCACTACCACTATCAGATTAGAGCCATAAGGGAGACTAGACATCTGCCACCCCACTATCAGATTAGAGCCATAAGGGAGACTAGACATCTACCAACCCACTACCACTACCAGATTATAGCCATAAGGGAGACTAGACATCTACCACCCCACTACCACTATCAAATTAGAGCCATAAGGGAGCCTAGACATCTACCACCCCACTACCACTATCAGATTAGAGCCATAAGGGAGACTATACATCTACCACCCCACTACCACAATCAGATTAGAGCCATAAGGGAGACTAGACATCTACCACCCCACTACCACTATCAAATTAGAGCCATAAGGGAGACTAGACATCTACCACCCCACTACCACAATCAGATTAGAGCCATAAGGGAGACTAGACATCTACCACCTCACTATCAGATTAGAGCCATAAAGGAGACTAGACACCTACCACCCCACTACCAATTCCAGATTAGAGCCATAAGGGAGACTAGACATCTACCACCCCACTACCACTATTAGATTAGAGCCATAAGGGAGAATAGACATCTACCACCCCACTACCACTACCAGATTAGAGCCATAAGGGAGACTAGACATCTACCAACCCACGACCACTATCAGATTAGAGCCATAAGGGAGGCTAGACATCTACCACCCCACTACCACTATCAAATTAGAGCCATAAGGGAGACTAGACATCTACCACCCACTACCACTACCAGATTAGAGCCATAAGGGAGACTAGACATCTACCACCCCACTACCACTATCAAATTAGAGCCATAAGGGAGACTAGACATCTACCACCCCACTACCACTATCAGATTAGAGCCATAAGGGAGACTAGACATCTACCAACCCACTACCACTATCAGATTAGAGCCATAAGGGAGACTAGACATCTACCACCCCACTACCACTATCAAATTAGAGCCATAAGGGAGACTAGACATCTACCACCCCTCTACCACTATCAGATTAGAGCCATAAGGGAGACTAGACATCTACCACCCCACTACCACTATCAGATTAGAGCCATAAGGGAGACTAGACATCTAACAACCCACTATCAGATTAGAGCCATACGGGAGACTAGACATCTACCACCCCACTACCACTATTAAATTAGAGCCATAAGGGAGACTAGACATCTGCCACCCCACTACCACTATCAGATTAGAGCCATAAGGGAGACTAGACATCTACCAACCCACTACCACTATCAGATTAGAGCCATAAGGGAGACTAGACATCTACCACCCCACTACCACCATCAAATTAGAGCCATAAGGGAGACTAGACATCTACCACCCCACTATCAGATTAGAGCCATAAGGGAGACTAGACATCTAGCACCCCACTACCACTATCAGAATAGAGCCATAAGGGAGACTAGACATCTACCACCCCCCTACAACTATCAGATTAGAGCCATACGGGAGACTAGACATCTACCACCCAACTACCACTACCAGATTAGAGCCATAAGGGAGACTAGACATCTACCACCCCACTACCACTACCAGATTAGAGCCATAAGGGAGACTAGACATCTACAACCGAACTACCACTATCAGATTAGAGCCATAAGGGAGACTAGACATCTACCACCCCACTACCACTATCAAATTATAGCCATAAGGGAGACTAGACATCTACCACCCCACTACCACTATCAGATTAGAGCCATAAGGGAGACTAGACATCTGCCAACCCACTATCAGATTACAGCCATAAGGGAGATTAGACATCTACCAACCCACTACCACTACCAGATTAGAGCCATAAGGGAGACTATACATCTACCACCCCACTACCACTACCAGATTAGAGCCATAAGGGAGACTAGACATCTACCACCCCACTACCACTATAAGATTAGAGCCATAAGGGAGACTAGACATCTACAACCCCACTACCACTATCAGATTAGAGCCATAAGGGAGACTAGACATCTACCACCCCACTACCACTATCAAATTATAGCCATAAGGGAGACTAGACATCTACCACCCCACTATCAGATTAGAGCCATAAGGGAGACTAGACATCTAGCACCCCACTACCACTATCAGAATAGAGCCATAAGGGAGACTAGACATCTACCACCCCCCTACAACTATCAGATTAGAGCCATACGGGAGACTAGACATCTACCACCCAACTACCACTACCAGATTAGAGCCATAAGGGAGACTAGACATCTACCACCCCACTACCACTACCAGATTAGAGCCATAAGGGAGACTAGACATCTACAACCGAACTACCACTATCAGATTAGAGCCATAAGGGAGACTAGACATCTACCACCCCACTACCACTATCAAATTATAGCCATAAGGGAGACTAGACATCTACCACGCCACTACCACTATCAGATTAGAGCCATAAGGGAGACTAGACATCTGCCAACCCACTATCAGATTACAGCCATAAGGGAGACTAGACATCTACCAACCCACTACCACTACCAGATTAGAGCCATAAGGGTGACTAGACATCTACCACCCCACTACCACTACCAGATTAGAGCCATAAGGGAGACTAGACATCTACCACCCCACTACCACTATAAGATTAGAGCCATAAGGGAGACTAGACATCTACAACCCCACTACCACTATCAGATTAGAGCCATAAGGGAGACTAGACATCTACCACCCCACTACCACTATCAAATTATAGCCATAAGGGAGACTAGACATCTACCACCCTACTACCACTATCAAATTATAGCCATAAGGGAGACTAGACATCTACCACCCCACTACCACTATCAAATTAGAGCCATAAGGGAGACTAGACATCTACCACCCAACTATCAGATTAGAGCCATAAGGGAGACTAGACATCTAGCACCCCACTACCACTATCAGAATAGAGCCATAAGGGAGACTAGACATCTACCACCCCCCTACAACTATCAGATTAGAGCCATACGGGAGACTAGACATCTACCACCCAACTACCACTACCAGATTAGAGCCATAAGGGAGACTAGACATCTACCACCCCACTACCACTACCAGATTAGAGCCATAAGGGAGACTAGACATCTACAACCCCACTACCACTATCAGATTAGAGCCATAAAGGAGACTAGACATCTACCACCCCACTACCACTATCAAATTATAGCCATAAGGGAGAATAGACATCTACCACCCCACTACCACTATCAGATTAGAGCCATAAGGGAGACTAGACATCTGCCACCCCACTATCAGATTAGAGCCATAAGGGAGACTAGACATCTACCAACCCACTACCACTACCAGATTAGAGCCATAAGGGAGACTAGACATCTACCACCCCACTACCACTACCAGATTAGAGCCATAAGGGAGACTAGACATCTACCACCCCACTACCACTATAAGATTAGAGCCATAAGGGAGACTAGACATCTACCACCCCACTACCACTATCAGATTAGAGCCATAAGGGAGACTAGACATCTACCACCCTACTACCATTACCAGATTAGAGCCATAAGGGAGACTAGACATCTACAACCCCACTACCACTATCAGATTAGAGCCATAAGGGAGACTAGACATCTACCACCCCACTACCACTATCAAATTATAGCCATAAGGGAGACTAGACATCTACCACCCCACTACCACTATCAAATTATAGCCATAAGGGAGACTAGACATCTACCACCCCACTACCACTATCAAATTAGAGCCATAAGGGAGACTAGACATCTACCACCCCACTATCAGATTAGAGCCATAAGGGAGACTAGACATCTAGCAACCCACTACCACTATCAGAATAGAGCCATAAGGGAGACTAGACATCTACCACCCCCCTACAACTATCAGATTAGAGCCATACGGGAGACAAGACATCTACCACCCAACTACCACTACCAGATTAGAGCCATAAGGGAGACTAGACATCTACCACCCCACTACCACTACCATATTAGAGCCATAAGGGAGACTAGACATCTACCACCCCACTACCACTATCAGATTAGAGCCATAAGGGAGACTAGACATCTGCCACCCCACTATCAGATTAGAGCCATAAGGGAGACTAGACATCTACCAACCCACTACCACTACCAGATTATAGCCATAAGGGAGACTAGACATCTACCACCCCACTACCACTATCAAATTAGAGCCATAAGGGAGCCTAGACATCTACCACCCCACTACCACTATCAGATTAGAGCCATAAGGGAGACTATACATCTACCACCCCACTACCACAATCAGATTAGAGCCATAAGGGAGACTAGACATCTACCACCCCACTACCACTATCAAATTAGAGCCATAAGGGAGACTAGACATCTACCACCCCACTACCACAATCAGATTAGAGCCATAAGGGAGACTAGACATCTACCACCTCACTATCAGATTAGAGCCATAAAGGAGACTAGACACCTACCACCCCACTACCAATTCCAGATTAGAGCCATAAGGGAGACTAGACATCTACCACCCCACTACCACTATTAGATTAGAGCCATAAGGGAGAATAGACATCTACCACCCCACTACCACTACCATATTAGAGCCATAAAGGAGACTAGACATCTACCACCCCACTACCACTATCAGATTAGAGCCATAAGGGAGACTAGACATCTGCCACCCCACTATCAGATTAGAGCCATAAGGGAGACTAGACATCTACCAACCCACTACCACTACCAGATTATAGCCATAAGGGAGACTAGACATCTACCACCCCACTACCACTATCAAATTAGAGCTAAAGGGAGCCTAGACATCTACCACCCCACTACCACTATCAGATTAGAGCCATAAGGGAGACTATACATCTACCACCCCACTACCACAATCAGATTAGAGCCATAAGGGAGACTAGACATCTACCACCCCACTACCACTATCAAATTAGAGCCATAAGGGAGACTAGACATCTACCACCCCACTACCACAATCAGATTAGAGCCATAAGGGAGACTAGACATCTACCACCTCACTATCAGATTAGAGCCATAAAGGAGACTAGACACCTACCACCCCACTACCAATTCCAGATTAGAGCCATAAGGGAGACTAGACATCTACCACCCCACTACCACTATTAGATTAGAGCCATAAGGGAGAATAGACATCTACCACCCCACTACCACTACCAGATTAGAGCCATAAGGGAGACTAGACATCTACCAACCCACGACCACTATCAGATTAGAGCCATAAGGGAGGCTAGACATCTACCACCCCACTACCACTATCAAATTAGAGCCATAAGGGAGACTAGAAATCTACCACCCCACTACCACTATCAGATTATCGCCATAAGGGAGACTAGACATCTGCCACTACCACTATCAGATTAGAGCCATAAGGGAGACTAGACATCTACCACCCCACTACCACTATCAGATTAGAGCCATAAGGGAGACTAGACATCTACCAACCCACTACAACTATCAGATTAGAGCCATAAGGGAAACTAGACATCTACCACCCCACTACCACTATCAAATTAGAGCCATAAGGGAGACTAGACATCTACCACCCCACTACCACTATCAGATTAGAGCCATAAGGGAGACTAGACATCTACCACCCCACTACCACTATCAAATTATAGCCATAAGGTAGACTAGACATCTACCACCCCCACTACCAGTATCAGATTAGAGCCATAAGGGAGACTAGACATCTGCCACCCCACTATCAGATTAGAGCCATAAGGGAGACTAGACATCTACCAACCCACTACCACTATCAAATTAGAGCCATAAGGGAGACTAGACATCTACCACCTCACTATCAGATTAGAGCCATAAAGGAGACTAGACATCTACCACCCCACTACCACTATTAAATTAGAGCCATAAGGGAGACTAGACATCTACCACCCCACTACCACTATCAGATTAGAGCCATAAGGGAGACTAGACATCTACCAACCCACTACCACTATCAGAATAGAGCCATAAGGGAGACTAGACATCTACCACCCCACTACCACTATCAAATTAGAGCCATAAGGGAGACTAGACATCTACCACCCCACTATCAGATTAGAGCCATAAGGGAGACTAGACATCTAGCACCCCACTACCACTATCAGAATAGAGCCATAAGGGAGACTAGACATCTACCACCCCCCTACAACTATCAGATTAGAGCCATACGGGAGACTAGACATCTACCACCCAACTACCACTACCAGATTAGAGCCATAAGGGAGACTAGACGTCTACCACCCCACTACCACTATCAAATTATAGCCATAAGGGAGACTAGACATCTACCACCCCACTACCACTATCAGATTAGAGCCATAAGGGAGACTAGACATCTGCCAACCCACTATCAGATTACAGCCATAAGGGAGACTAGACATCTACCAACCCACTACCACTACCAGATTAGAGCCATAAGGGAGACTAGACATCTACCACCCCACTACCACTACCAGATTAGATCCATAAGGGAGACTAGACATCTACCACCCCACTACCACTATAAGATTAGAGCCATAAGGGAGACTAGACATCTACCACCCCACTACCACTATCAAATTATAGCCATAAGGGAGACTAGACATCTACCACCCTACTACCACTATCAAATTATAGCCATAAGGGAGACTAGACATCTACCACCCCACTACCACTATCAAATTAGAGCCATAAGGGAGACTAGACATCTACCACCCAACTATCAGATTAGAGCCATAAGGGAGAATAGACATCTAGCACCCCACTACCACTATCAGAATAGAGCCATAAGGGAGACTAGACATCTACCACCCCCCTACAACTATCAGATTAGAGCCATACGGGAGACTAGACATCTACCACCCAACTACCACTACCAGATTAGAGCCATAAGGGAGACTAGACATCTACCACTACCACTACCACTATCAGATTATAGCCATAAGGGAGACTAGACATCTACCAACCCACTACCACTATCAGATTAGAGCCATAAGGGAGACTAGACATCTACCACCCCACGACCACTATCAAATTAGAGCCATAAGGGAGACTAGACATCTACCACCCCACTACCACTATCAGATTAGAGCCATTAGGGAGACTAGACATCTACCACCCCACTACCACTATCAAATTAGAGCCATAAGGGAGACTAGACATCTACCACCCCTCTACCACTATCAGATTAGAGCCATAAGGGAGACTAGACATCTACCACCCCACTACCACTATCAGATTAGAGCCATAAGGGAGACTAGACATCTAACAACCCACTACCAGATTAGAGCCATAAGGGAGACTAGACATCTACCAACCCACTACAACTATCAGATTAGAGCCATAAGGGAAACTAGACATCTACCACCCCACTACCACTATCAGATTAGAGCCATAAGGGAGACTAGACATCTACCACCCCACTACCACTATCAAATTAGAGCCATAAGGGAGACTAGACATCTACCACCCCTCTACATCTATCAGATTAGAGCCATAAGGGAGACTAGACATCTACCACCCCACAACCACTATCAGATTAGAGCCATACGGGAGGATAGACATCTACCACCCCACTACCACTATCAGATTAGAGCCATAAGGGAGACTAGACATCTGCCAACCCACTATCAGATTACAGCCATAAGGGAGATTAGACATCTACCAACCCACTACCACTACCAGATTAGAGCCATAAGGGAGACTATACATCTACCACCCCACTACCACTACCAGATTAGAGCCATAAGGGAGACTAGACATCTACCACCCCACTATCAGATTAGAGCCATAAGGGAGACTAGACATCTACCACCCCACTACCACTATCAAATTATAGCCATAAGGGAGACTAGACATCTACCACCCCACTACCACTATCAGATTAGAGCCATAAGGGAGACTAGACATCTGCCAACCCACTATCAGATTACAGCCATAAGGGAGATTAGACATCTACCAACCCACTACCACTACCAGATTAGAGCCATAAGGGAGACTAGACATCTACCACCCCACTACCACTATCAAATTAGCCATAAGGGAGACTAGACATCTACCACCCCACTACCACTATCAGATTAGAGCCATAAGGGAGACTAGACATCTACCAACCCACTACCACTATCAGATTAGAGCCATAAGGGAGACTAGACATCTACCACCCCACTACCACTATCAAATTAGAGCCATAAGGGAGACTAGACATCTACCACCCCTCTACCACTATCAGATTAGAGCCATAAGGGAGACTAGACATCTACCACCCCACTACCACTATCAGATTAGAGCCAAAAGGGAGACTAGACATCTAACAACCCACTATCAGATTAGAGCCATATGGGAGACTAGACATCTACCACCCCACTACCACTATTAAATTAGAGCCATAAGGGAGACTAGACATCTACCACCCCACTACCACTATCAGATTAGAGATATAAGGGAGACTAGACATCTACCAACCCACTACCACTATCAGATTAGAGCCATAAGGGAGACTAGACATCTACCACCCCACTACCACTAGCAAATTAGAGCCATAAGGGAGACTAGACATCTACCACCCCACTATCAGATTAGAGCCATAAGGGAGACTAGACATCTAGCACCCCACTACCACTATCAGACTAGAGCCATAAGGGAGACTAGACATCTACCACCCCCCTACAACTATCAGATTAGAGCCATACGGGAGACTAGACATCTACCACCCAACTACCACTACCAGATTAGAGCCATAAGGGAGACTAGACATCTACCACCTCACTACCACTACCAGATTAGAGCCATAAGGGAGACTAGACATCTACAACCGAACTACCACTATCAGATTAGAGCCATAAGGGAGACTAGACATCTACCACCCCACTACCACTATCAAATTAGAGCCATAAGGGAGACTAGACATCTACCACCCCACTACCACTATCAGATTATAGCCATAAGGGAGACTAGACATCTACCAACCCACTACCACTATCAGATTAGAGCCATAAGGGAGACTAGACATCTACCACCCCACTACCACTATCAGATTAGAGCCATAAGGGAGACTATACATCTACCACCCCACTACCACAATCAGATTAGAGCCATAAGGGAGACTAGACATCTACCACCCCACTACCACTATAAGATTAGAGCCATAAGGGAGACTAGACATCTACCACCCCACTACCACTATCAGATTAGAGCCATAAGGGAGACTAGACATCTAACAACCCACTATCAGATTAGAGCCATACGGGAGACTAGACATCTACCACCCCACTACACTATTAAATTAGAGCCGTAAGGGAGACTAGACATCTACCACCCCACTACCACTATCAGATTAGAGCCATAAGGGAGACTAGACATCTACCACCCCACTACCACTACCAGATTAGAGCCATAAGGGAGACTAGACATCTGTCACCCCACTATCAGATTAGAGCCATAAGGGAGACTAGACATCTACCAACCCACTTCCACTACCAGATTAGAGCCATAAGGGAGACTAGACATCTACCACCCCACTACCACTATCAAATTAGAGCCATAAGGGAGCCTAGACATCTACCACCCCACTACCACTATCAGATTAGAGCCATAAGGGAGACTATACATCTACCACCCCACTACCACAATCAGATTAGAGCCATAAGGGAGACTCGACATCTACCACCCCACTACCACTATCAAATTAGAGCCATAAGGGAGACTAGACATCTACCACCCCACTACCACTATCAGATTAGAGCCATAAGGGAGACTAGACATCTACCAACCCACTACCACTATCAGATTAGAGCCATAAGGGACACTAGACATCTACCACCCCACTACCACTATCAAATTAGAGCCATAAGGGAGACTAGACATCTACCACCCCTCTACCAGTATCAGATTAGAGCCATAAGGGAGACTAGACATCTACCACCCCACTACCACTATCAGATTAGAGCCATAAGGGAGACTAGACATCTAACAACCCACTATCAGATTAGAGCCATAAGGGAGACTAGACATCTACCACCCCACTACCACTATTAAATTAGAGCCATAAGGGAGACTAGACATCTACCACCCCACTACCACTATCAGATTAGAGCCATAAGGGAGACTAGACATCTACCAACCCACTACCACTATCAGATTAGAGCCATACGGGAGACTAGACATCTACCACCCAACTACCACTACCAGATTAGAGCCATAAGGGAGACTAGACATCTAGCACCCCACTACCACTATCAGAATAGAGCCATAAGGGAGACTAGACATCTACCACCCCCCTACAACTATCACATTAGAGCCATACGGGAGACTAGACATCTACCACCCAACTACCACTACCAGATTAGAGCCATAAGGGAGACTAGACATCTACCACCCCACTACCACTACCAGATTAGAGCCATAAGGGAGACTAGACATCTACAACCGAACTACCACTATCAGATTAGAGCCATAAGGGAGACTAGACATCTACCACCCCACTAACACTATCAAATTATAGCCATAAGGGAGACTAGACATCTACCACCCCACTACCACTATCAGATTAGAGCCATAAGGGAGACTAGACATCTGCCAACCCACTATCAGATTACAGCCATAAGGGAGACTAGACATCTACCAACCCACTACCACTACCAGATTAGAGCCATAAGGGAGACTAGACATCTACCACCCCACTACCACTACCAGATTAGAGCCATAAGGGAGACTAGACATCTACCACCCCACTACCACTATAAGATTAGAGCCATAAGGGAGACTAGACATCTACAACCCCACTACCACTATCAGATTAGAGCCATAAGGGAGACTAGACATCTACCACCCCACTACCACTATCAAATTATAGCCATAAGGGAGACTAGACATCTACCACCCTACTACCACTATCAAATTATAGCCATAAGGGAGACTAGACATCTACCACCCCACTACCACTATCAAATTAGAGCCATAAGGGAGACTAGACATCTACCACCCAACTATCAGATTAGAGCCATAAGGGAGAATAGACATCTAGCACCCCACTACCACTATCAGAATAGAGCCATAAGGGAGACTAGACATCTACCACCCCCCTACAACTATCAGATTAGAGCCATACGGGAGACTAGACATCTACCACCCAACTACCACTACCAGATTAGAGCCATAAGGGAGACTAGACATCTACCACTACCACTACCACTATCAGATTATAGCCATAATGGAGACTAGACATCTACCAACCCACTACCACTATCAGATTAGAGCCATAAGGGAGACTAGACATCTACCACCCCACGACCACTATCAAATTAGAGCCATAAGGGAGACTAGACATCTACCACCCCACTACCACTATCAGATTAGAGCCATAAGGGAGACTAGACATCTACCACCCCACTACCACTATCAAATTAGAGCCATAAGGGAGACTAGACATCTACCACCCCTCTACCACTATCAGATTAGAGCCATAAGGGAGACTAGACATCTACCACCCCACTACCACTATCAGATTAGAGCCATAAGGGAGACTAGACAGCTAACAACCCACTACCAGATTAGAGCCATAAGGGAGACTAGACATCTACCAACCCACTACAACTATCAGATTAGAGCCATAAGGGAAACTAGACATCTACCACCCCACTACCACTATCAGATTAGAGCCATAAGGGAGACTAGACATCTACCACCTCACTACCACTATCAAATTAGAGCCATAAGGGAGACTAGACATCTACCACCCCTCTACAACTATCAGATTAGAGCCATAAGGGAGACTAGACATCTACCACCCCACAACCACTATCAGATTAGAGCCATACGGGAGGATAGACATCTACTACCCCACTACACTATTAAATTAGAGCCGTAAGGGAGACTAGACATCTACCACCCCACTACCACTATCAGATTAGAGCCATAAGGGAGACTAGACATCTGCCAACCCACTATCAGATTTCAGCCATAAGGGAGATTAGACATCTACCAACCCACTACCACTACCAGATTAGAGCCATAAGGGAGACTAGACATCTACCACCCCACTACCACTATCAAATTAAAGCCATAAGGGAGACTAGACATCTACCACCCCACTACCACTACCAGATTAGAGCCATAAGGGAGACTAGACATCTACCACCCCACTACCACTACCAGATTAGAGCCATAAGGGAGACTAGAATTCTGTCACCCCACTATCAGATTAGAGCCATAAGGGAGACTAGACATCTACCAACCCACTACCACTACCAGATTAGAGCCATAAGGGAGACTAGACATCTACCACCCCACTACCACTCTCAAATTAGAGCCATAAGGGAGCCTAGACATCTACCACCCCACTACCACTATCAGATTAGAGCCATAAGGGAGACTATACATCTACCACCCCACTACCACTATCAGATTAGAGCCATAAGGGAGACTAGACATCTGCCAACCCACTATCAGATTTCAGCCATAAGGGAGACTAGACATCTACCAACCCAATACCACTACCAGATTAGAGCCATAAGGGAGACTAGAATTCTGTCACCCCACTATCAGATTAGAGCCATAAGGGAGACTAGACATCTACCAACCCACTACCACTACCAGATTAGAGCCATAAGGGAGACTAGACATCTACCACCCCACTACCACTCTCAAATTAGAGCCATAAGGGAGCCTAGACATCTACCACCCCACTACCACTATCAGATTAGAGCCATAAGGGAGACTATACATCTACCACCCCACTACCACAATCCGATTAGAGCCATAAGGGAGACTAGACATCTACCACCCCACTATCACTATCAAATTAGAGCCATAAGGGAGACTAGACATCTACCACCCCACTATCAGATTAGAGCCATAAGGGAGCTAGACATCTACCACCCCACTACCACTATCAAATTATAGCCATAAGGGAGACTAGACATCTACCACCCCACTACCACTATCAGATTAGAGCCATAAGGGAGACTAGACATCTGCCAACCCACTATCAGATTACAGCCATAAGGGAGATTAGACATCTACCACCCACTACCACTACCAGATTAGAGCCATAAGGGAGACTAGACATCTACCACCCCACTACCACTATCAAATTAGAGCCATAAGGGAGACTAGACATCTACCACCCCACTACCACTATCAGATTAGAGCCATAAGGGAGACTAGACATCTACCAACCCACTACCACTATCAGATTAGAGCCATAAGGGAGACTAGACATCTACCACCCCACTACCACTATCAAATTAGAGCCATAAGGGAGACTAGACATCTACCACCCCTCTACCACTATCAGATTAGAGCCATAAGGGAGACTAGACATCTACCACCCCACTACCACTATCAGATTAGAGCCATAAGGGAGACTAGACATCTAACAACCCACTATCAGATTAGAGCCATACGGGAGACTAGACATCTACCACCCCACTACCACTATTAAATTAGAGCCATAAGGGAGACTAGACATCTGCCACCCCACTACCACTATCAGATTAGAGCCATAAGGGAGACTAGACATCTACCAACCCACTGCCACTATCAGATTAGAGCCATAAGGGAGACTAGACATCTACCACCCCACTACCACTATCAAATTAGAGCCATAAGGGAGACTAGACATCTACCACCCCACTATCAGATTAGAGCCATAAGGGAGACTAGACATCTAGCACCCCACTACCACTATCAGAATAGAGCCATAAGGGAGACTAGACATCTACCACCCCCCTACAACTATCAGATTAGAGCCATACGGGAGACTAGACATCTACCACCCAACTACCACTACCAGATTAGAGCCATAAGGGAGACTAGACATCTACCACCCCACTACCACTACCAGATTAGAGCCATAAGGGAGACTAGACATCTACAACCGAACTACCACTATCAGATTAGAGCCATAAGGGAGACTAGACATCTACCACCCCACTACCACTATCAAATTATAGCCATAAGGGAGACTAGACATCTACCACCCCACTACCACTATCAGATTAGAGCCATAAGGGAGACTAGACATCTGCCAACCCACTATCAGATTACAGCCATAAGGGAGATTAGACATCTACCAACCCACTACCACTACCAGATTAGAGCCATAAGGGAGACTAGACATCTACCACCCCACTACCACTACCAGATTAGAGCCATAAGGGAGACTAGACATCTACCACCCCACTACCACTATAAGATTAGAGCCATAAGGGAGACTAGACATCTACAACCCCACTACCACTATCAGATTAGAGCCATAAGGGAGACTAGACATCTACCACCCCACTACCACTATCAAATTATAGCCATAAGGGAGACTAGACATCTACCACCCCACTATCAGATTAGAGCCATAAGGGAGACTAGACATCTAGCACCCCACTACCACTATCAGAATAGAGCCATAAGGGAGACTAGACATCTACCACCCCCCTACAACTATCAGATTAGAGCCATACGGGAGACTAGACATCTACCACCCAACTACCACTACCAGATTAGAGCCATAAGGGAGACTAGACATCTACCACCCCACTACCACTACCAGATTAGAGCCATAAGGGAGACTAGACATCTACAACCGAACTACCACTATCAGATTAGAGCCATAAGGGAGACTAGACATCTACCACCCCACTACCACTATCAAATTATAGCCATAAGGGAGACTAGACATCTACCACGCCACTACCACTATCAGAATAGAGCCATAAGGGAGACTAGACATCTACCACCCCCCTACAACTATCAGATTAGAGCCATACGGGAGACTAGACATCTACCACCCAACTACCACTACCAGATTAGAGCCATAAGGGAGACTAGACATCTACCACCCCACTACCACTACCAGATTAGAGCCATAAGGGAGACTAGACATCTACAACCGAACTACCACTATCAGATTAGAGCCATAAGGGAGACTAGACATCTACCACCCCACTACCACTATCAAATTATAGCCATAAGGGAGACTAGACATCTACCACCCCACTACCACTATCAGATTAGAGCCATAAGGGAGACTAGACATCTGCCAACCCACTATCAGATTACAGCCATAAGGGAGATTAGACATCTACCAACCCACTACCACTACCAGATTAGAGCCATAAGGGAGACTAGACATCTACCACCCCACTACCACTACCAGATTAGAGCCATAAGGGAGACTAGACATCTACCACCCCACTACCACTATAAGATTAGAGCCATAAGGGAGACTAGACATCTACAACCCCACTACCACTATCAGATTAGAGCCATAAGGGAGACTAGACATCTACCACCCCACTACCACTATCAAATTATAGCCATAAGGGAGACTAGACATCTACAACCCCACTATCAGATTAGAGCCATAAGGGAGACTAGACATCTAGCACCCCACTACCACTATCAGAATAGAGCCATAAGGGAGACTAGACATCTACCACCCCCCTACAACTATCAGATTAGAGCCATACGGGAGACTAGACATCTACCACCCAACTACCACTACCAGATTAGAGCCATAAGGGAGACTAGACATCTACCACCCCACTACCACTACCAGATTAGAGCCATAAGGGAGACTAGACATCTACAACCGAACTACCACTATCAGATTAGAGCCATAAGGGAGACTAGACATCTACCACCCCACTACCACTATCAAATTATAGCCATAAGGGAGACTAGACATCTACCACGCCACTACCACTATCAGATTAGAGCCATAAGGGAGACTAGACATCTGCCAACCCACTATCAGATTAGAGCCATAAGGGAGACTAGACATCTACCAACCCACTACCACTACCAGATTAGAGCCATAAGGGTGACTAGACATCTACCACCCCACTACCACTACCAGATTAGAGCCATAAGGGAGACTAGACATCTACCACCCCACTACCACTATAAGATTAGAGCCATAAGGGAGACTAGACATCTACAACCCCACTACCACTATCAGATTAGAGCCATAAGGGAGACTAGACATCTACCACCCCACTACCACTATCAAATTATAGCCATAAGGGAGACTAGACATCTACCACCCTACTACCACTATCAAATTATAGCCATAAGGGAGACTAGACATCTACCACTACCACTACCACTATCAGATTATAGCCATAATGGAGACTAGACATCTACCAACCCACTACCACTATCAGATTAGAGCCATAAGGGAGACTAGACATCTACCACCCCACGACCACTATCAAATTAGAGCCATAAGGGAGACTAGACATCTACCACCCCACTACCACTATCAGATTAGAGCCATAAGGGAGACTAGACATCTACCACCCCACTACCACTATCAAATTAGAGCCATAAGGGAGACTAGACATCTACCACCCCTCTACCACTATCAGATTAGAGCCATAAGGGAGACTAGACATCTACCACCCCACTACCACTATCAGATTAGAGCCATAAGGGAGACTAGACAGCTAACAACCCACTACCAGATTAGAGCCATAAGGGAGACTAGACATCTACCAACCCACTACAACTATCAGATTAGAGCCATAAGGGAAACTAGACATCTACCACCCCACTACCACTATCAGATTAGAGCCATAAGGGAGACTAGACATCTACCACCTCACTACCACTATCAAATTAGAGCCATAAGGGAGACTAGACATCTACCACCCCTCTACAACTATCAGATTAGAGCCATAAGGGAGACTAGACATCTACCACCCCACAACCACTATCAGATTAGAGCCATACGGGAGGATAGACATCTACTACCCCACTACACTATTAAATTAGAGCCGTAAGGGAGACTAGACATCTACCACCCCACTACCACTATCAGATTAGAGCCATAAGGGAGACTAGACATCTGCCAACCCACTATCAGATTTCAGCCATAAGGGAGATTAGACATCTACCAACCCACTACCACTACCAGATTAGAGCCATAAGGGAGACTAGACATCTACCACCCCACTACCACTATCAAATTAAAGCCATAAGGGAGACTAGACATCTACCACCCCACTACCACTACCAGATTAGAGCCATAAGGGAGACTAGACATCTACCACCCCACTACCACTACCAGATTAGAGCCATAAGGGAGACTAGAATTCTGTCACCCCACTATCAGATTAGAGCCATAAGGGAGACTAGACATCTACCAACCCACTACCACTACCAGATTAGAGCCATAAGGGAGACTAGACATCTACCACCCCACTACCACTCTCAAATTAGAGCCATAAGGGAGCCTAGACATCTACCACCCCACTACCACTATCAGATTAGAGCCATAAGGGAGACTATACATCTACCACCCCACTACCACTATCAGATTAGAGCCATAAGGGAGACTAGACATCTGCCAACCCACTATCAGATTTCAGCCATAAGGGAGACTAGACATCTACCAACCCAATACCACTACCAGATTAGAGCCATAAGGGAGACTAGAATTCTGTCACCCCACTATCAGATTAGAGCCATAAGGGAGACTAGACATCTACCAACCCACTACCACTACCAGATTAGAGCCATAAGGGAGACTAGACATCTACCACCCCACTACCACTCTCAAATTAGAGCCATAAGGGAGCCTAGACATCTACCACCCCACTACCACTATCAGATTAGAGCCATAAGGGAGACTATACATCTACCACCCCACTACCACAATCCGATTAGAGCCATAAGGGAGACTAGACATCTACCACCCCACTATCACTATCAAATTAGAGCCATAAGGGAGACTAGACATCTACCACCCCACTATCAGATTAGAGCCATAAGGGAGCTAGACATCTACCACCCCACTACCACTATCAAATTATAGCCATAAGGGAGACTAGACATCTACCACCCCACTACCACTATCAGATTAGAGCCATAAGGGAGACTAGACATCTGCCAACCCACTATCAGATTACAGCCATAAGGGAGATTAGACATCTACCACCCACTACCACTACCAGATTAGAGCCATAAGGGAGACTAGACATCTACCACCCCACTACCACTATCAAATTAGAGCCATAAGGGAGACTAGACATCTACCACCCCACTACCACTATCAGATTAGAGCCATAAGGGAGACTAGACATCTACCAACCCACTACCACTATCAGATTAGAGCCATAAGGGAGACTAGACATCTACCACCCCACTACCACTATCAAATTAGAGCCATAAGGGAGACTAGACATCTACCACCCCTCTACCACTATCAGATTAGAGCCATAAGGGAGACTAGACATCTACCACCCCACTACCACTATCAGATTAGAGCCATAAGGGAGACTAGACATCTAACAACCCACTATCAGATTAGAGCCATACGGGAGACTAGACATCTACCACCCCACTACCACTATTAAATTAGAGCCATAAGGGAGACTAGACATCTGCCACCCCACTACCACTATCAGATTAGAGCCATAAGGGAGACTAGACATCTACCAACCCACTGCCACTATCAGATTAGAGCCATAAGGGAGACTAGACATCTACCACCCCACTACCACTATCAAATTAGAGCCATAAGGGAGACTAGACATCTACCACCCCACTATCAGATTAGAGCCATAAGGGAGACTAGACATCTAGCACCCCACTACCACTATCAGAATAGAGCCATAAGGGAGACTAGACATCTACCACCCCCCTACAACTATCAGATTAGAGCCATACGGGAGACTAGACATCTACCACCCAACTACCACTACCAGATTAGAGCCATAAGGGAGACTAGACATCTACCACCCCACTACCACTACCAGATTAGAGCCATAAGGGAGACTAGACATCTACAACCGAACTACCACTATCAGATTAGAGCCATAAGGGAGACTAGACATCTACCACCCCACTACCACTATCAAATTATAGCCATAAGGGAGACTAGACATCTACCACCCCACTACCACTATCAGATTAGAGCCATAAGGGAGACTAGACATCTGCCAACCCACTATCAGATTACAGCCATAAGGGAGATTAGACATCTACCAACCCACTACCACTACCAGATTAGAGCCATAAGGGAGACTAGACATCTACCACCCCACTACCACTACCAGATTAGAGCCATAAGGGAGACTAGACATCTACCACCCCACTACCACTATAAGATTAGAGCCATAAGGGAGACTAGACATCTACAACCCCACTACCACTATCAGATTAGAGCCATAAGGGAGACTAGACATCTACCACCCCACTACCACTATCAAATTATAGCCATAAGGGAGACTAGACATCTACCACCCCACTATCAGATTAGAGCCATAAGGGAGACTAGACATCTAGCACCCCACTACCACTATCAGAATAGAGCCATAAGGGAGACTAGACATCTACCACCCCCCTACAACTATCAGATTAGAGCCATACGGGAGACTAGACATCTACCACCCAACTACCACTACCAGATTAGAGCCATAAGGGAGACTAGACATCTACCACCCCACTACCACTACCAGATTAGAGCCATAAGGGAGACTAGACATCTACAACCGAACTACCACTATCAGATTAGAGCCATAAGGGAGACTAGACATCTACCACCCCACTACCACTATCAAATTATAGCCATAAGGGAGACTAGACATCTACCACGCCACTACCACTATCAGAATAGAGCCATAAGGGAGACTAGACATCTACCACCCCCCTACAACTATCAGATTAGAGCCATACGGGAGACTAGACATCTACCACCCAACTACCACTACCAGATTAGAGCCATAAGGGAGACTAGACATCTACCACCCCACTACCACTACCAGATTAGAGCCATAAGGGAGACTAGACATCTACAACCGAACTACCACTATCAGATTAGAGCCATAAGGGAGACTAGACATCTACCACCCCACTACCACTATCAAATTATAGCCATAAGGGAGACTAGACATCTACCACCCCACTACCACTATCAGATTAGAGCCATAAGGGAGACTAGACATCTGCCAACCCACTATCAGATTACAGCCATAAGGGAGATTAGACATCTACCAACCCACTACCACTACCAGATTAGAGCCATAAGGGAGACTAGACATCTACCACCCCACTACCACTACCAGATTAGAGCCATAAGGGAGACTAGACATCTACCACCCCACTACCACTATAAGATTAGAGCCATAAGGGAGACTAGACATCTACAACCCCACTACCACTATCAGATTAGAGCCATAAGGGAGACTAGACATCTACCACCCCACTACCACTATCAAATTATAGCCATAAGGGAGACTAGACATCTACAACCCCACTATCAGATTAGAGCCATAAGGGAGACTAGACATCTAGCACCCCACTACCACTATCAGAATAGAGCCATAAGGGAGACTAGACATCTACCACCCCCCTACAACTATCAGATTAGAGCCATACGGGAGACTAGACATCTACCACCCAACTACCACTACCAGATTAGAGCCATAAGGGAGACTAGACATCTACCACCCCACTACCACTACCAGATTAGAGCCATAAGGGAGACTAGACATCTACAACCGAACTACCACTATCAGATTAGAGCCATAAGGGAGACTAGACATCTACCACCCCACTACCACTATCAAATTATAGCCATAAGGGAGACTAGACATCTACCACGCCACTACCACTATCAGATTAGAGCCATAAGGGAGACTAGACATCTGCCAACCCACTATCAGATTAGAGCCATAAGGGAGACTAGACATCTACCAACCCACTACCACTACCAGATTAGAGCCATAAGGGTGACTAGACATCTACCACCCCACTACCACTACCAGATTAGAGCCATAAGGGAGACTAGACATCTACCACCCCACTACCACTATAAGATTAGAGCCATAAGGGAGACTAGACATCTACAACCCCACTACCACTATCAGATTAGAGCCATAAGGGAGACTAGACATCTACCACCCCACTACCACTATCAAATTATAGCCATAAGGGAGACTAGACATCTACCACCCTACTACCACTATCAAATTATAGCCATAAGGGAGACTAGACATCTACCACCCCACTACCACTATCAAATTAGAGCCATAAGGGAGACTAGACATCTACCACCCAACTATCAGATTAGAGCCATAAGGGAGACTAGACATCTAGCACCCCACTACCACTATCAGAATAGAGCCATAAGGGAGACTAGACATCTACCACCCCCCCTACAACTATCAGATTAGAGCCATACGGGAGACTAGACATCTACCACCCCACTACCACTATAAGATTAGAGCCATAAGGGAGACTAGACATCTACAACCCCACTACCACTATCAGATTAGAGCCATAAGGGAGACTAGACATCTACCACCCCACTACCACTATCAAATTATAGCCATAAGGGAGACTAGACATCTACCACCCCACTATCAGATTAGAGCCATAAGGGAGACTAGACATCTAGCACCCCACTACCACTATCAGAATAGAGCCATAAGGGAGACTAGACATCTACCACCCCCCTACAACTATCAGATTAGAGCCATACGGGAGACTAGACATCTACCACCCAACTACCACTACCAGATTAGAGCCATAAGGGAGACTAGACATCTACCACCCCACTACCACTACCAGATTAGAGCCATAAGGGAGACTAGACATCTACAACCGAACTACCACTATCAGATTAGAGCCATAAGGGAGACTAGACATCTACCACCCCACTACCACTATCAAATTATAGCCATAAGGGAGACTAGACATCTACCACGCCACTACCACTATCAGATTAGAGCCATAAGGGAGACTAGACATCTGCCAACCCACTATCAGATTACAGCCATAAGTGAGACTAGACATCTACCAACCCACTACCACTACCAGATTAGAGCCATAAGGGTGACTAGACATCTACCACCCCACTACCACTACCAGATTAGAGCCATAAGGGAGACTAGACATCTACCACCCCACTACCACTATAAGATTAGAGCCATAAGGGAGACTAGACATCTACAACCCCACTACCACTATCAGATTAGAGCCATAAGGGAGACTAGACATCTACCACCCCACTACCACTATCAAATTATAGCCATAAGGGAGACTAGACATCTACCACCCTACTACCACTATCAAATTATAGCCATAAGGGAGACTAGACATCTACCACCCCACTACCACTATCAAATTAGAGCCATAAGGGAGACTAGACATCTACCACCCAACTATCAGATTAGAGCCATAAGGGAGACTAGACATCTAGCACCCCACTACCACTATCAGAATAGAGCCATAAGGGAGACTAGACATCTACCACCCCCCCTACAACTATCAGATTAGAGCCATACGGGAGACTAGACATCTACCACCCAACTACCACTACCAGATTAGAGCCATAAGGGAGACTAGACATCTACCACCCCACTACCACTACCAGATTAGAGCCATAAGGGAGACTAGACATCTACAACCCCACTACCACTATCAGATTAGAGCCATAAAGGAGACTAGACATCTACCACCCCACTACCACTATCAAATTATAGCCATAAGGGAGAATAGACATCTACCACCCCACTACCACTATCAGATTAGAGCCATAAGGGAGACTAGACATCTGCCACCCCACTATCAGATTAGAGCCATAAGGGAGACTAGACATCTACCAACCCACTACCACTACCAGATTAGAGCCATAAGGGAGACTAGACATCTACCACCCCACTACCACTACCAGATTAGAGCCATAAGGGAGACTAGACATCTACCACCCCACTACCACTATAAGATTAGAGCCATAAGGGAGACTAGACATCTACCACCCCACTACCACTATCAGATTAGAGCCATATGGGAGACTAGACATCTACCACCCTACTACCATTACCAGATTAGAGCCATAAGGGAGACTAGACATCTACAACCCCACTACCACTATCAGATTAGAGCCATAAGGGAGATTAGACATCTACCACCCCACTACCACTATCAAATTATAGCCAAAAGGGAGACTAGACATCTACCACCCCACTACCACTATCAAATTATAGCCATAAGGGAGACTAGACATCTACCACCCCACTACCACTATCAAATTAGAGCCATAAGGGAGACTAGACATCTACCACCCCACTATCAGATTAGAGCCATAAGGGAGACTAGACATCTAGCAACCCACTACCACTATCAGAATAGAGCCATAAGGGAGACTAGACATCTACCACCCCCCTACAACTATCAGATTAGAGCCATACGGGAGACAAGACATCTACCACCCAACTACCACTACCATATTAGAGCCATAAGGGAGACTAGACATCTACCACCCCACTACCACTATCAGATTAGAGCCATAAGGGAGACTAGACATCTGCCACCCCACTATCAGATTAGAGCCATAAGGGAGACTAGACATCTACCAACCCACTACCACTACCAGATTATAGCCATAAGGGAGACTAGACATTTACCACCCCACTACCACTATCAAATTAGAGCCATAAGGGAGCCTAGACATCTACAACCCCACTACCACTATCAGATTAGAGCCATAAGGGAGACTATACATCTACCACCCCACTACCACAATCAGATTAGAGCCATAAGGGAGACTAGACATCTACCACCCCACTACCACTATCAAATTAGAGCCATAAGGGAGACTAGACATCTACCACCCCACTACCACAATCAGATTAGAGCCATAAGGGAGACTAGACATCTACCACCTCACTATCAGATTAGAGCCATAAAGGAGACTAGACACCTACCACCCCACTACCAATTCCAGATTAGAGCCATAAGGGAGACTAGACATCTACCACCCCACTACCACTATTAGATTAGAGCCATAAGGGAGAATAGACATCTACCACCCCACTACCACTACCAGATTAGAGCCATAAGGGAGACTAGACATCTACCAACCCACGACCACTATCAGATTAGAGCCATAAGGGAGGCTAGACATCTACCACCCCACTACCACTATCAAATTAGAGCCATAAGGGAGACTAGAAATCTACCACCCCACTACCACTATCAGATTATCGCCATAAGGGAGACTAGACATCTGCCACTACCACTATCAGATTAGAGCCATAAGGGAGACTAGACATCTACCACCCCACTACCACTATCAGATTAGAGCCATAAGGGAGACTAGACATCTACCAACCCACTACAACTATCAGATTAGAGCCATAAGGGAAACTAGACATCTACCACCCCACTACCACTATCAAATTAGAGCCATAAGGGAGACTAGACATCTACCACCCCACTACCACTATCAGATTAGAGCCATAAGGGAGACTAGACATCTACCACCCCACTACCACTATCAAATTATAGCCATAAGGTAGACTAGACATCTACCACCCCACTACCAGTATCAGATTAGAGCCATAAGGGAGACTAGACATCTGCCACCCCACTATCAGATTAGAGCCATAAGGGAGACTAGACATCTACCAACCCACTACCACTATCAAATTAGAGCCATAAGGGAGACTAGACATCTACCACCTCACTATCAGATTAGAGCCATAAAGGAGACTAGACATCTACCACCCCACTACCACTATTAAATTAGAGCCATAAGGGAGACTAGACATCTACCACCCCACTACCACTATCAGATTAGAGCCATAAGGGAGACTAGACATCTACCAACCCACTACCACTATCAGATTAGAGCCATAAGGGAGACTAGACATCTACCACCCCACTACCACTATCAAATTAGAGCCATAAGGGAGACTAGACATCTACCACCCCACTATCAGATTAGAGCCATAAGGGAGACTAGACATCTACCACCCCCCTACAACTATCAGATTAGAGCCATACGGGAGACTAGACATCTACCACCCGACTACCACTACCAAATTAGAGCCATAAGGGAGACTAGACGTCTACCACCCCACTACCACTATCAAATTATAGCCATAAGGGAGACTAGACATCTACCACCCCACTACCACTATCAGATTAGAGCCATAAGGGAGATTAGACATCTGCCAACCCACTATCAGATTACAGCCATAAGGGAGACTAGACATCTACCAACCCACTACCACTACCAGATTAGAGCCATAAGGGAGACTAGACATCTACCACCCCACTACCACTCTCAAATTAGAGCCATAAGGGAGCCTAGACATCTACCACCCCACTACCACTATCAGATTAGAGCCATAAGGGAGACTATACATCTACCACCCAACTACCACTATCAGATTAGAGCCATAAGGGAGACTAGACATCTGCCAACCCACTATCAGATTTCAGCCATAAGGGAGATTAGACATCTACCAACCCACTACCACTACCAGATTAGAGCCATAAGGGAGACTAGACATCTACCACCCCACTACCACTATCAAATTAAAGCCATAAGGGAGACTAGACATCTACCACCCCACTACCACTACCAGATTAGAGCCATAAGGGAGATTAGACATCTACCACCCCACTACCACTACCAGATTAGAGCCATAAGGGAGACTAGAATTCTGTCACCCCACTATCAGATTAGAGCCATAAGGGAGACTAGACATCTACCAACCCACTACCACTACCAGATTAGAGCCATAAGGGAGACTAGACATCTACCACCCCACTACCACTCTCAAATTAGAGCCATAAGGGAGCCTAGACATCTACCACCCCACTACCACTATCAGATTAGAGCCATAAGGGAGACTATACATCTACCACCCCACTACCACAATCCGATTAGAGCCATAAGGGAGACTAGTCATCTACCACCCCACTATCACTATCAAATTAGAGCCATAAGGGAGACTAGACATCTACCACCCCACTATCAGATTAGAGCCATAAGGGAGCTAGACATCTACCACCCCACTACCACTATCAAATTATAGCCATAAGGGAGACTAGACATCTACCACCCCACTACCACTATCAGATTAGAGCCATAAGGGAGACTAGACATCTGCCAACCCACTATCAGATTACAGCCATAAGGGAGATTAGACATCTACCACCCACTACCACTACCAGATTAGAGCCATAAGGGAGACTAGACATCTACCACCCCACTACCACTATCAAATTAGAGCCATAAGGGAGACTAGACATCTACCACCCCACTACCACTATCAGATTAGAGCCATAAGGGAGACTAGACATCTACCAACCCACTACCACTATCAGATTAGAGCCATAAGGGAGACTAGACATCTACCACCCCACTACCACTATCAAATTAGAGCCATAAGGGAGACTAGACATCTACCACCCCTCTACCACTATCAGATTAGAGCCATAAGGGAGACTAGACATCTACCACCCCACTACCACTATCAGATTAGAGCCATAAGGGAGACTAGACATCTAACAACCCACTATCAGATTAGAGCCATACGGGAGACTAGACATCTACCACCCCACTACCACTATTAAATTAGAGCCATAAGGGAGACTAGACATCTGCCACCCCACTACCACTATCAGATTAGAGCCATAAGGGAGACTAGACATCTACCAACCCACTACCACTATCAGATTATCGCCATAAGGGAGACTAGACATCTGCCACTACCACTATCAGATTAGAGCCATAAGGGAGACTAGACATCTACCACCCGACTACCACTATCAGATTAGAGCCATAAGGGAGACTAGACATCTACAACCGAACTACCACTATCAGATTAGAGCCATAAGGGAGACTAGACATCTACCACCCCACTACCACTATCAAATTATAGCCATAAGGGAGACTAGACATCTACCACGCCACTACCACTATCAGATTAGAGCCATAAGGGAGACTAGACATCTGCCAACCCACTATCAGATTACAGCCATAAGGGAGACTAGACATCTACCAACCCACTACCACTACCAGATTAGAGCCATAAGGGTGACTAGACATCTACCACCCCACTACCACTACCAGATTAGAGCCATAAGGGAGACTAGACATCTACCACCCCACTACCACTATAAGATTAGAGCCATAAGGGAGACTAGACATCTACAACCCCACTACCACTATCAGATTAGAGCCATAAGGGAGACTAGACATCTACCACCCCACTACCACTATCAAATTATAGCCATAAGGGAGACTAGACATCTACCACCCTACTACCACTATCAAATTATAGCCATAAGGGAGACTAGACATCTACCACCCCACTACCACTATCAAATTAGAGCCATAAGGGAGACTAGACATCTACCACCCAACTATCAGATTAGAGCCATAAGGGAGACTAGACATCTAGCACCCCACTACCACTATCAGAATAGAGCCATAAGGGAGACTAGACATCTACCACCCCCCCTACAACTATCAGATTAGAGCCATACGGGAGACTAGACATCTACCACCCAACTACCACTACCAGATTAGAGCCATAAGGGAGACTAGACATCTACCACCCCACTACCACTACCAGATTAGAGCCATAAGGGAGACTAGACATCTACAACCCCACTACCACTATCAGATTAGAGCCATAAAGGAGACTAGACATCTACCACCCCACTACCACTATCAAATTATAGCCATAAGGGAGATAGACATCTACCACCCCACTACCACTATCAGATTAGAGCCATAAGGGAGACTAGACATCTGCCACCCCACTATCAGATTAGAGCCATAAGGGAGACTAGACATCTACCAACCCACTACCACTACCAGATTAGAGCCATAAGGGAGACTAGACATCTACCACCCCACTACCACTACCAGATTAGAGCCATAAGGGAGACTAGACATCTACCACCCCACTACCACTATAAGATTAGAGCCATAAGGGAGACTAGACATCTACCACCCCACTACCACTATCAGATTAGAGCCATAAGGGAGACTAGACATCTACCACCCTACTACCATTACCAGATTAGAGCCATAAGGGAGACTAGACATCTACAACCCCACTACCACTATCAGATTAGAGCCATAAGGGAGATTAGACATCTACCACCCCACTACCACTATCAAATTATAGCCAAAAGGGAGACTAGACATCTACCACCCCACTACCACTATCAAATTATAGCCATAAGGGAGACTAGACATCTACCACCCCACTACCACTATCAAATTAGAGCCATAAGGGAGACTAGACATCTACCACCCCACTATCAGATTAGAGCCATAAGGGAGACTAGACATCTAGCAACCCACTACCACTATCAGAATAGAGCCATAAGGGAGACTAGACATCTACCACCCCCCTACAACTATCAGATTAGAGCCATACGGGAGACAAGACATCTACCACCCAACTACCACTACCATATAAGAGCCATAAGGGAGACTAGACATCTACCACCCCACTACCACTATCAGATTAGAGCCATAAGGGAGACTAGACATCTGCCACCCCACTATCAGATTAGAGCCATAAGGGAGACTAGACATCTACCAACCCACTACCACTACCAGATTATAGCCATAAGGGAGACTAGACATTTACCACCCCACTACCACTATCAAATTAGAGCCATAAGGGAGCCTAGACATCTACAACCCCACTACCACTATCAGATTAGAGCCATAAGGGAGACTATACATCTACCACCCCACTACCACAATCAGATTAGAGCCATAAGGGAGACTAGACATCTACCACCCCACTACCACTATCAAATTAGAGCCATAAGGGAGACTAGACATCTACCACCCCACTACCACAATCAGATTAGAGCCATAAGGGAGACTAGACATCTACCACCTCACTATCAGATTAGAGCCATAAAGGAGACTAGACACCTACCACCCCACTACCAATTCCAGATTAGAGCCATAAGGGAGACTAGACATCTACCACCCCACTACCACTATTAGATTAGAGCCATAAGGGAGAATAGACATCTACCACCCCACTACCACTACCAGATTAGAGCCATAAGGGAGACTAGACATCTACCAACCCACGACCACTATCAGATTAGAGCCATAAGGGAGGCTAGACATCTACCACCCCACTACCACTATCAAATTAGAGCCATAAGGGAGACTAGAAATCTACCACCCCACTACCACTATCAGATTATCGCCATAAGGGAGACTAGACATCTGCCACTACCACTATCAGATTAGAGCCATAAGGGAGACTAGACATCTACCACCCCACTACCACTATCAGATTAGAGCCATAAGGGAGACTAGACATCTACCAACCCACTACAACTATCAGATTAGAGCCATAAGGGAAACTAGACATCTACCACCCCACTACCACTATCAAATTAGAGCCATAAGGGAGACTAGACATCTACCACCCCACTACCACTATCAGATTAGAGCCATAAGGGAGACTAGACATCTACCACCCCACTACCACTATCAAATTATAGCCATAAGGTAGACTAGACATCTACCACCCCACTACCAGTATCAGATTAGAGCCATAAGGGAGACTAGACATCTGCCACCCCACTATCAGATTAGAGCCATAAGGGAGACTAGACATCTACCAACCCACTACCACTATCAAATTAGAGCCATAAGGGAGACTAGACATCTACCACCTCACTATCAGATTAGAGCCATAAAGGAGACTAGACATCTACCACCCCACTACCACTATTAAATTAGAGCCATAAGGGAGACTAGACATCTACCACCCCACTACCACTATCAGATTAGAGCCATAAGGGAGACTAGACATCTACCAACCCACTACCACTATCAGATTAGAGCCATAAGGGAGACTAGACATCTACCACCCCACTACCACTATCAAATTAGAGCCATAAGGGAGACTAGACATCTACCACCCCACTATCAGATTAGAGCCATAAGGGAGACTAGACATCTACCACCCCCCTACAACTATCAGATTAGAGCCATACGGGAGACTAGACATCTACCACCCGACTACCACTACCAAATTAGAGCCATAAGGGAGACTAGACGTCTACCACCCCACTACCACTATCAAATTATAGCCATAAGGGAGACTAGACATCTACCACCCCACTACCACTATCAGATTAGAGCCATAAGGGAGATTAGACATCTGCCAACCCACTATCAGATTACAGCCATAAGGGAGACTAGACATCTACCAACCCACTACCACTACAAGATTAGAGCCATAAGGGAGACTAGACATCTACCACCCCACTACCACTCTCAAATTAGAGCCATAAGGGAGCCTAGACATCTACCACCCCACTACCACTATCAGATTAGAGCCATAAGGGAGACTATACATCTACCACCCAACTACCACTATCAGATTAGAGCCATAAGGGAGACTAGACATCTGCCAACCCACTATCAGATTTCAGCCATAAGGGAGATTAGACATCTACCAACCCACTACCACTACCAGATTAGAGCCATAAGGGAGACTAGACATCTACCACCCCACTACCACTATCAAATTAAAGCCATAAGGGAGACTAGACATCTACCACCCCACTACCACTACCAGATTAGAGCCATAAGGGAGATTAGACATCTACCACCCCACTACCACTACCAGATTAGAGCCATAAGGGAGACTAGAATTCTGTCACCCCACTATCAGATTAGAGCCATAAGGGAGACTAGACATCTACCAACCCACTACCACTACCAGATTAGAGCCATAAGGGAGACTAGACATCTACCACCCCACTACCACTCTCAAATTAGAGCCATAAGGGAGCCTAGACATCTACCACCCCACTACCACTATCAGATTAGAGCCATAAGGGAGACTATACATCTACCACCCCACTACCACAATCCGATTAGAGCCATAAGGGAGACTAGTCATCTACCACCCCACTATCACTATCAAATTAGAGCCATAAGGGAGACTAGACATCTACCACCCCACTATCAGATTAGAGCCATAAGGGAGCTAGACATCTACCACCCCACTACCACTATCAAATTATAGCCATAAGGGAGACTAGACATCTACCACCCCACTACCACTATCAGATTAGAGCCATAAGGGAGACTAGACATCTGCCAACCCACTATCAGATTACAGCCATAAGGGAGATTAGACATCTACCACCCACTACCACTACCAGATTAGAGCCATAAGGGAGACTAGACATCTACCACCCCACTACCACTATCAAATTAGAGCCATAAGGGAGACTAGACATCTACCACCCCACTACCACTATCAGATTAGAGCCATAAGGGAGACTAGACATCTACCAACCCACTACCACTACCAGATTAGAGCCATAAGGGAGACTAGACATCTACCACCCCACTACCACTCTCAAATTAGAGCCATAAGGGAGCCTAGACATCTACCACCCCACTACCACTATCAGATTAGAGCCATAAGGGAGACTATACATCTACCACCCAACTACCACTATCAGATTAGAGCCATAAGGGAGACTAGACATCTGCCAACCCACTATCAGATTTCAGCCATGAGGGAGATTAGACATCTACCAACCCACTACCACTACCAGATTAGAGCCATAAGGGAGACTAGACATCTACCACCCCACTACCACTATCAAATTAAAGCCATAAGGGAGACTAGACATCTACCACCCCACTACCACTACCAGATTAGAGCCATAAGGGAGATTAGACATCTACCACCCCACTACCACTACCAGATTAGAGCCATAAGGGAGACTAGAATTCTGTCACCCCACTATCAGATTAGAGCCATAAGGGAGACTAGACATCTACCAACCCACTACCACTACCAGATTAGAGCCATAAGGGAGACTAGACATCTACCACCCCACTACCACTCTCAAATTAGAGCCATAAGGGAGCCTAGACATCTACCACCCCACTACCACTATCAGATTAGAGCCATAAGGGAGACTATACATCTACCACCCCACTACCACAATCCGATTAGAGCCATAAGGGAGACTAGTCATCTACCACCCCACTATCACTATCAAATTAGAGCCATAAGGGAGACTAGACATCTACCACCCCACTATCAGATTAGAGCCATAAGGGAGCTAGACATCTACCACCCCACTACCACTATCAAATTATAGCCATAAGGGAGACTAGACATCTACCACCCCACTACCACTATCAGATTAGAGCCATAAGGGAGACTAGACATCTGCCAACCCACTATCAGATTACAGCCATAAGGGAGATTAGACATCTACCACCCACTACCACTACCAGATTAGAGCCATAAGGGAGACTAGACATCTACCACCCCACTACCACTATCAAATTAGAGCCATAAGGGAGACTAGACATCTACCACCCCACTACCACTATCAGATTAGAGCCATAAGGGAGACTAGACATCTACCAACCCACTACCACTATCAGATTAGAGCCATAAGGGAGACTAGACATCTACCACCCCACTACCACTATCAAATTAGAGCCATAAGGGAGACTAGACATCTACCACCCCTCTACCACTATCAGATTAGAGCCATAAGGGAGACTAGACATCTACCACCCCACTACCACTATCAGATTAGAGCCATAAGGGAGACTAGACATCTAACAACCCACTATCAGATTAGAGCCATACGGGAGACTAGACATCTACCACCCCACTACCACTATTAAATTAGAGCCATAAGGGAGACTAGACATCTGCCACCCCACTACCACTATCAGATTAGAGCCATAAGGGAGACTAGACATCTACCAACCCACTACCACTATCAGATTAGAGCCATAAGGGAGACTAGACATCTACCACCCCACTACCACTATCAAATTAGAGCCATAAGGGAGACTAGACATCTACCACCCCACTATCAGATTAGAGCCATAAGGGAGACTAGACATCTAGCACCCCACTACCACTATCAGAATAGAGCCATAAGGGAGACTAGACATCTACCACCCCCCTACAACTATCAGATTAGAGCCATACGGGAGACTAGACATCTACCACCCAACTACCACTACCAGATTAGAGCCATAAGGGAGACTAGACATCTACCACCCCACTACCACTACCAGATTAGAGCCATAAGGGAGACTAGACATCTACAACCGAACTACCACTATCAGATTAGAGCCATAAGGGAGACTAGACATCTACCACCCCACTACCACTATCAAATTATAGCCATAAGGGAGACTAGACATCTACCACCCCACTACCACTATCAGATTAGAGCCATAAGGGAGACTAGACATCTGCCAACCCACTATCAGATTACAGCCATAAGGGAGATTAGACATCTACCAACCCACTACCACTACCAGATTAGAGCCATAAGGGAGACTAGACATCTACCACCCCACTACCACTACCAGATTAGAGCCATAAGGGAGACTAGACATCTACCACCCCACTACCACTATAAGATTAGAGCCATAAGGGAGACTAGACATCTACAACCCCACTACCACTATCAGATTAGAGCCATAAGGGAGACTAGACATCTACCACCCCACTACCACTATCAAATTATAGCCATAAGGGAGACTAGACATCTACCACCCCACTATCAGATTAGAGCCATAAGGGAGACTAGACATCTAGCACCCCACTACCACTATCAGAATAGAGCCATAAGGGAGACTAGACATCTACCACACCACTACAACTATCAGATTAGAGCCATACGGGAGACTAGACATCTACCACCCAACTACCACTACCAGATTAGAGCCATAAGGGAGACTAGACATCTACCACCCCACTACCACTACCAGATTAGAGCCATAAGGGAGACTAGACATCTACAACCGAACTACCACTATCAGATTAGAGCCATAAGGGAGACTAGACATCTACCACCCCACTACCACTATCAAATTATAGCCATAAGGGAGACTAGACATCTACCACGCCACTACCACTATCAGATTAGAGCCATAAGGGAGACTAGACATCTGCCAACCCACTATCAGATTACAGCCATAAGGGAGACTAGACATCTACCAACCCACTACCACTACCAGATTAGAGCCATAAGGGTGACTAGACATCTACCACCCCACTACCACTACCAGATTAGAGCCATAAGGGAGACTAGACATCTACCACCCCACTACCACTATAAGATTAGAGCCATAAGGGAGACTAGACATCTACAACCCCACTACCACTATCAGATTAGAGCCATAAGGGAGACTAGACATCTACCACCCCACTACCACTATCAAATTATAGCCATAAGGGAGACTAGACATCTACCACCCTACTACCACTATCAAATTATAGCCATAAGGGAGACTAGACATCTACCACCCCACTACCACTATCAAATTAGAGCCATAAGGGAGACTAGACATCTACCACCCAACTATCAGATTAGAGCCATAAGGGAGACTAGACATCTAGCACCCCACTACCACTATCAGAATAGAGCCATAAGGGAGACTAGACATCTACCAACCCACTAAAACTATCAGATTAGAGCCATACGGGAGACTAGACATCTACCACCCAACTACCACTACCAGATTAGAGCCATAAGGGAGACTAGACATCTACCACCCCACTACCACTAGCAAATTATAGCCATAAGGGAGAATAGACATCTACCACCCCACTACCACTATCAGATTAGAGCCATAAGGGAGACTAGACATCTGCCACCCCACTATCAGATTAGAGCCATAAGGGAGACTAGACATCTACCAACCCACTACCACTACCAGATTAGAGCCATAAGGGAGACTAGACATCTACCACCCCTCTACCACTACCAGATTAGAGCCATAAGGGAGACTAGACATCTACCACCCCACTACCACTATAAGATTAGAGCCATAAGGGAGACTAGACATCTACCACCCCACTACCACTATCAGATTAGAGCCATAAGGGAGACTAGACATCTACCACCCTACTACCATTACCAGATTAGAGCCATAAGGGAGACTAGACATCTACCACCCCACTACCACTATCAAATTATAGCCATAAGGGAGACTAGACATCTACCACCCCACTACCACTATCAAATTATAGCCATAAGGGAGACTAGACATCTACCACCCCACTACCACTATCAAATTAGAGCCATAAGGGAGACTAGACATCTACCACCCCACTATCAGATTAGAGCCATAAGGGAGACTAGACATGTAGCAACCCACTACCACTATCAGAATAGAGCCATAAGGGAGACTAGACATCTACCACCCCCCTACAACTATCAGATTAGAGCCATACGGGAGACAAGACATCTACCACCCAACTACCACTACCATATTAGAGCCATAAGGGAGACTAGACATCTACCACCCCACTACCACTATCAGATTAGAGCCATAAGGGAGACTAGACATCTGCCACCCCACTATCAGATTAGAGCCATAAGGGAGACTAGACATCTACCAACCCACTACCACTACCAGATTATAGCCATAAGGGAGACTAGACATTTACCACCCCACTACCACTATCAAATTAGAGCCATAAGGGAGCCTAGACATCTACCACCCCACTACCACTATCAGATTAGAGCCATAAGGGAGACTATACATCTACCACCCCACTACCACAATCAGATTAGAGCCATAAGGGAGACTAGACATCTACCACCCCACTACCACTATCAAATTAGAGCCATAAGGGAGACTAGACATCTACCACCCCACTACCACAATCAGATTAGAGCCATAAGGGAGACTAGACATCTACCACCTCACTATCAGATTAGAGCCATAAAGGAGACTAGACACCTACCACCCCACTACCAATTCCAGATTAGAGCCATAAGGGAGACTAGACATCTACCACCCCACTACCACTATTAGATTAGAGCCATAAGGGAGAATAGACATCTACCACCCCACTACCACTACCAGATTAGAGCCATAAGGGAGACTAGACATCTACCAACCCACGACCACTATCAGATTAGAGCCATAAGGGAGGCTAGACATCTACCACCCCACTACCACTATCAAATTAGAGCCATAAGGGAGACTAGAAATCTACCACCCCACTACCACTATCAGATTATCGCCATAAGGGAGACTAGACATCTGCCACTACCACTATCAGATTAGAGCCATAAGGGAGACTAGACATCTACCACCCCACTACCACTATCAGATTAGAGCCATAAGGGAGACTAGACATCTACCAACCCACTACAACTATCAGATTAGAGCCATAAGGGAAACTAGACATCTACCACCCCACTACCACTATCAAATTAGAGCCATAAGGGAGACTAGACATCTACCACCCCACTACCACTATCAGATTAGAGCCATAAGGGAGACTAGACATCTACCACCCCACTACCACTATCAAATTATAGCCATAAGGTAGACTAGACATCTACCACCCCACTACCAGTATCAGATTAGAGCCATAAGGGAGACTAGACATCTGCCACCCCACTATCAGATTAGAGCCATAAGGGAGACTAGACATCTACCAACCCACTACCACTATCAAATTAGAGCCATAAGGGAGACTAGACATCTACCACCTCACTATCAGATTAGAGCCATAAAGGAGACTAGACATCTACCACCCCACTACCACTATTAAATTAGAGCCATAAGGGAGACTAGACATCTACCACCCCACTACCACTATCAGATTAGAGCCATAAGGGAGACTAGACATCTACCAACCCACTACCACTATCAGATTAGAGCCATAAGGGAGACTAGACATCTACCACCCCACTACCACTATCAAATTAGAGCCATAAGGGAGACTAGACATCTACCACCCCACTATCAGATTAGAGCCATAAGGGAGACTAGACATCTACCAGCCCCCTACAACTATCAGATTAGAGCCATACGGGAGACTAGACATCTACCACCCGACTACCACTACCAAATTAGAGCCATAAGGGAGACTAGACGTCTACCACCCCACTACCACTATCAAATTATAGCCATAAGGGAGACTAGACATCTACCACCCCACTACCACTATCAGATTAGAGCCATAAGGGAGACTAGACATCTGCCAACCCACTATCAGATTACAGCCATAAGGGAGACTAGACATCTACCAACCCACTACCACTACCAGATTAGAGCCATAAGGGAGACTAGACATCTACCACCCCACTACCACTACCAGATTAGATCCATAAGGGAGACTAGACATCTACCACCCCACTACCACTATAAGATTAGAGCCATAAGGGAGACTAGACATCTACAACCCCACTACCACTATCAGATTAGAGCCATAAGGGAGACTAGACATCTACCACCCCACTACCACTATCAAATTATAGCCATAAGGGAGACTAGACATCTACCACCCTACTACCACTATCAAATTATAGCCATAAGGGAGACTAGACATCTACCACCCCACTACCACTATCAAATTAGAGCCATAAGGGAGACTAGACATCTACCACCCAACTATCAGATTAGAGCCATAAGGGAGAATAGACATCTAGCACCCCACTACCACTATCAGAATAGAGCCATAAGGGAGACTAGACATCTACCACCCCCCTACAACTATCAGATTAGAGCCATACGGGAGACTAGACATCTACCACCCAACTACCACTACCAGATTAGAGCCATAAGGGAGACTAGACATCTACCACTACCACTACCACTATCAGATTATAGCCATAAGGGAGACTAGACATCTACCAACCCACTACCACTATCAGATTAGAGCCATAAGGGAGACTAGACATCTACCACCCCACGACCACTATCAAATTAGAGCCATAAGGGAGACTAGACATCTACCACCCCACTACCACTATCAGATTAGAGCCATAAGGGAGACTAGACATCTACCACCCCACTACCACTATCAAATTAGAGCCATAAGGGAGACTAGACATCTACCACCCCTCTACCACTATCAGATTAGAGCCATAAGGGAGACTAGACATCTACCACCCCACTACCACTATCAGATTAGAGCCATAAGGGAGACTAGACATCTAACAACCCACTACCAGATTAGAGCCATAAGGGAGACTAGACATCTACCAACCCACTACAACTATCAGATTAGAGCCATAAGGGAAACTAGACATCTACCACCCCACTACCACTATCAGATGAGAGCCATAAGGGAGGCTAGACATCTACCACCCCACTACCACTATCAAATTAGAGCCATAAGGGAGACTAGACATCTACCACCCCTCTACATCTATCAGATTAGAGCCATAAGGGAGGATAGACATCTACCACCCCACTACACTATTAAATTAGAGCCGTAAGGGAGACTAGACATCTACCACCCCACTACCACTATCAGATTAGAGCCATAAGGGAGACTAGACATCTGCCAACCCACTATCAGATTACAGCCATAAGGGAGATTAGACATCTACCAACCCACTACCACTACCAGATTAGAGCCATAAGGGAGACTAGACATCTACCACCCCACTACCACTATCAAATTAAAGCCATAAGGGAGACTAGACATCTACCACCCCACTACCACTACCAGATTAGAGCCATAAGGGAGACTAGACATCTACCACCCCACTATCAGATTAGAGCCATAAGGGAGACTAGACATCTACCACCCGACTACCACTATCAAATTATAGCCATAAGGGAGACTAGACATCTACCACCCCACTACCACTATCAGATTAGAGCCATAAGGGAGACTAGACATCTGCCAACCCACTATCAGATTACAGCCATAAGGGAGATTAGACATCTACCAACCCACTACCACTACCAGATTAGAGCCATAAGGGAGACTAGACATCTACCACCCCACTACCACTATCAAATTAGAGCCATAAGGGAGACTAGACATCTACATCCCCACTACCACTATCAGATTAGAGCCATAAGGGAGACTAGACATCTACCAACCCACTACCACTATCAGATTAGAGCCATAAGGGAGACTAGACATCTACCACCCCACTACCACTATCAAATTAGAGCCATAAGGGAGACTAGACATCTACCACCCCTCTACCACTATCAGATTAGAGCCATAAGGGAGACTAGACATCTACCACCCCACTACCACTATCAGATTAGAGCCAAAAGGGAGACTAGACATCTAACAACCCACTATCAGATTAGAGCCATGTGGGAGACTAGACATCTACCACCCCACTACCACTATTAAATTAGAGCCATAAGGGAGACTAGACATCTACCACCCCACTACCACTATCAGATTAGAGATATAAGGGAGACTAGACATCTACCAACCCACTACCACTATCAGATTAGAGCCATAAGGGAGACTAGACATCTACCACCCCACTACCACTATCAAATTAGAGCCATAAGGGAGACTAGACATCTACCACCCCACTATCAGATTAGAGCCATAAGGGAGACTAGACATCTAGCACCCCACTACCACTATCAGAATAGAGCCATAAGGGAGACTAGACATCTACCACCCCCCTACAACTATCAGATTAGAGCCATACGGGAGACTAGACATCTACCACCCAACTACCACTACCAGATTAGAGCCATAAGGGAGACTAGACATCTACCACCCCACTACCACTACCAGATTAGAGCCATAAGGGAGACTAGACATCTACAACCGAACTACCACTATCAGATTAGAGCCATAAGGGAGACTAGACATCTACCACCCCACTACCACTATCAAATTATAGCCATAAGGGAGACTAGACATCTACCACCCCACTACCACTATCAGATTAGAGCCATAAGGGAGACTAGACATCTGCCAACCCACTATCAGATTACAGCCATAAGGGAGACTAGACATCTACCACCCCACTACCACTATCAGATTAGAGCCATAAGGGAGACTAGACATCTACCAACCCACTACCACTACCAGATTAGAGCCATAAGGGAGACTAGACATCTACCACCCCACTACCACTATCAAATTAGAGCCGTAAGGGAGACTAGACATCTACCACCCAACTATCAGATTAGAGCCATAAGGGTGACTAGACATCTAGCACCCCACTACCACTATCAGAATAGAGCCATAAGGGAGACTAGACATCTACCACCCCCCTACAACTATCAGATTAGAGCCATACGGGAGACTAGACATCTACCACCCAACTACCACTACCAGATTAGAGCCATAAGGAAGACTAGACATCTACCACCCCACTACCACTATAAGATTAGAGCCATAAGGGAGACTAGACATCTACAACCCCACTACCACTATCAGATTAGAGCCATAAGGGAGACTAGACATCTACCACCCCACTACCACTATCAAATTATAGCCATAAGGGAGACTAGACATCTACCACCCTACTACCACTATCAAATTATAGCCATGAGGGAGACTAGACATCTACCACCCTACTACCACTATCAAATTAGAGCCATAAGGGAGACTAGACATCTACCACCCAACTATCAGATTAGAGCCATAAGGGAGACTAGACATCTAGCACCCCACTACCACTATCAGAATAGAGCCATAAGGGAGACTAGACATCTACCACCCCCCTACAACTATCAGATTAGAGCCATACGGGAGACTAGACATCTACCACCCAACTACCACTACCAGATTAGAGCCATAAGGGAGACTAGACATCTACCACCCCACTACCACTACCAGATTAGAGCCATAAGGGAGACTAGACATCTACAACCCCACTACCACTATCAGATTAGAGCCATAAAGGAGACTAGACATCTACCACCCCACTACCACTATCAAATTATAGTCATAAGGGAGACTAGACATCTACCATCCCACTACCACTATCAGATTAGAGCCATAAGGGAGACTAGACATCTGCCACCCCACTATCAGATTAGAGCCATAAGGGAGACTAGACATCTACCAACCCACTACCACTACCAGATTAGAGCCATAAGGGAGACTAGACATCTACCACCCCACGACCACTATCAAATTAGAGCCATAAGGGAGACTAGACATCTACCACCCCACTACCACTATCAGATTAGAGCCATAAGGGAGACTAGACATCTACCACCCCACTACCACTATCAAATTAGAGCCATAAGTGAGACTAGACATCTACCACCCCTCTACCACTATCAGATTAGAGCCATAAGGGAGACTAGACATCTACCACCCCACTACCACTATCAGATTAGAGCCATAAGGGAGACTAGACATCTAACAACCCACTACCAGATTAGAGCCATAAGGGAGACTAGACATCTACCAACCCACTACAACTATCAGATTAGAGCCATAAGGGAAGCTAGACATCTACCTCCCCACTACCACTATCAGATTTGAGCCATAAGGGAGACTAGACATCTACCACCCCACTACCACTATCAAATTAGAGCCATAAGGGAGACTAGACATCTACCACCCCTCTACAACTATCAGATTAGAGCCATAAGGGAGACTAGACATCTACCACCCCACAACCACTATCAGATTAGAGCCATACGGGAGGATAGACATCTACCACCCCACTACACTATTAAATTAGAGCCGTAAGGGAGACTAGACATCTACCACCCCACTACCACTATCAGATTAGAGCCATAAGGGAGACTAGACATCTGCCAACCCACTATCAGATTACAGCCATAAGGGAGATTAGACATCTACCAACCCACTACCACTACCAGATTAGAGCCATAAGGGAGACTAGACATCTACCACCCCACTATCACTATCAAATTAAAGCCATAAGGGAGACTATACATCTACCACCCCACTACCACTACCAGATTAGAGCCATAAGGGAGACAAGACATCTACCACCCCACTACCACTACCAGATTAGAGCCATAAGGGAGACTAGACATCTGTCACCCCACTATCAGATTAGAGCCATAATTGAGACTAGACATCTACCAACCCACTACCACTACCAGATTAGAGCCATAAGGGAGTCTAGACATCTACCACCCCACTACCACTATCAAATTAGAGCCATAAGGGAGCCTAGACATCTACCACCCCACTACCACTATCAGATTAGAGCCATAAGGGAGACTATACATCTACCACCCCACTACCACAATCAGATTAGAGCCATAAGGGAGACTAGACATCTACCACCCCACTATCACTATCAAATTAGAGCCATAAGGGAGACTAGACATCTACCACCCCACTATCAGATTAGAGCCATAAGGGAGACTAGACATCTACCACCCCACTACCACTATCAAATTATAGCCATAAGGGAGACTAGACATCTACCACCCCACTACCACTATCAGATTAGAGCCATAAGGGAGACTAGACATCTACCACCCCACTACCACTATCAGATTAGAGCCATAAGGGAGACTAGACATCTACCAACCCACTACCACTATCAGATTAGAGCCATAAGGGAGACTAGACATCTACCACCCCACTACCACTATCAAATTAGAGCCATAAGGGAGACTAGACATCTACCACCCCTCTACCATTATCAGATTAGAGCCATAAGGGAGACTAGACATCTACCACCCCACTACCACTATCAGATTAGAGCCATAAGGGAAACTAGACATCTAACAACCCACTATCAGATTAGAGCCATACGGGAGACTAGACATCTACCACCCCACTACACCTATTAAATTAGAGCCATAAGGGAGACTAGACATCTACCACCCCACTACCACTATCAGATTAGAGCCATAAGGGAGACTAGACATCTACCAACCCACTACCACTATCAGATTAGAGCCATTAGGGAGGCTATACATCTACCACCCCACTATCAGATTAGAGCCATAAGGGAGACTAGACATCTAGCACCCCACTACCACTATCAGAATAGAGCCATAAGGGAGACTAGACATCTACCACCCCCCTACAACTATCAGATTAGAGCCATACGGGAGACTAGACATCTACCACCCAACTACCACTACCAGATTAGAGCCATAAGGGAGACTAGACATCTACCACCCCACTACCACTACCAGATTAGAGCAATAAGGGAGACTAGACATCTACAACCGAACTACCACTATCAAATTATAGCCATAAGGGAGACTAGACATCTACCACCCCACTACCACTATCAGATTAGAGCCATAAGGGAGACTAGACATCTGCCAACCCACAGTCAGATTACAGCCATAAGGGAGATTAGACATCTACCACCCCACTATCACTATCAAATTAGAGCCATAAGGGAGACTAGACATCTACCACCCCACTATCAGATTAGAGCCATAAGGGAGACTAGACATCTACCACCCCACTACCACTATCAAATTATAGCCATAAGGGAGACTAGACATCTACCACCCCACTACCACTATCAGATTAGAGCCATAAGGGAGACTAGACATCTGCCAACCCACTATCAGATTACAGCCATAAGGGAGACTAGACATCTACCAACCCACTACCACTACCAGATTAGAGCCATAAGGGAGACTAGACATCTACCACCCCACTACCACTATAAGATTAGAGCCATAAGGGAGACTAGACATCTACAACCCCACTACCACTATCAGATTAGAGCCATAAGGGAGACTAGACATCTACCACCCCACTACCACTATCAAATTATAGCCATAAGGGAGACTAGACATCTACCACCCTACTACCACTATCAAATTATAGCCATAAGGGAGACTAGACATCTACCACCCCACTACCACTATCAAATTAGAGCCATAAGGGAGACTAGACATCTACCACCCAACTATCAGATTAGAGCCATAAGGGAGACTAGACATCTAGCACCCCACTACCACTATCAGAATAGAGCCATAAGGGAGACTAGACATCTACCACCCCCCTACAACTATCAGATTAGAGCCATACGGGAGACTAGACATCTACCACCCAACTACCACTACCAGATTAGAGCCATAAGGGAGACTAGACATCTACCACCCCACTACCACCACCAGATTAGAGCCATAAGGGAGACTAGACATCTACAACCCCACTACCACTATCAGATTAGAGCCATAAAGGAGACTAGACATCTACCACCCCACTACCACTATCAAATTATAGCCATAAGGGAGACTAGACATCTACCATCCCACTACCACTATCAGATTAGAACCATAAGGGAGACTAGACATCTGCCACCCCACTATCAGATTAGAGCCATAAGGGAGACTAGACATCTACCAACCCACTACCACTACCAGATTAGAGCCATAAGGGAGACTAGACATCTACCACCCCACTACCACTACCAGATTAGAGCCATAAGGGAGACTAGACATCTACCACCCCACTACCACTATAAGATTAGAGCCATAAGGGAGACTAGACATCTACCACCCCACTACCACTATCAGATTAGAGCCATAAGGGAGACTAGACATCTACCACCCTACTACCATTACCAGATTAGAGCCATAAGGGAGACTAGACATCTACAACCCCACTACCACTATCAGATTAGAGCCATAAGGGAGACTAGACATCTACCACCCCACTACCACTATCAAATTATAGCCATAATGGAGACTAGACATCTACCACCCCACTACCACTATCAAATTATAGCCATAAGGGAGACTAGACATCTACCACCCCACTACCACTATCAAATTAGAGCCATAAGGGAGACTAGACATCTACCACCCCACTATCAGATTAGAGCCATAAGGGAGACTAGACATCTAGCAACCCACTACCACTATCAGAATAGAGCCATAAGGGAGACTAGACATCTACCACCCCCCTACAACTATCAGATTAGAGCCATACGGGAGACAAGACATCTACCACCCAACTACCACTACCAGATTAGAGCCATAAGGGAGACTAGACATCTACCACCCCTCTACCACTACCATATTAGAGCCATAAGGGAGACTAGACATCTACCACCCCACTACCACTATCAGATTAGAGCCATAAGGGAGACTAGACATCTGCCACCCCACTATCAGATTAGAGCCATAAGGGAGACTAGACATCTACCAACCCACTACCACTACCAGATTAGAGCCATAAGGGAGACTAGACATCTACCACCCCACTACCACTATTGAATTAGAGCCATAAGTCAGCCTAGACATCTACCACCCCACTACCACTATCAGATTAGAGCCATAAGGGAGACTATACATCTACCACCCCACTACCACAATCAGATTAGAGCCATAAGGGAGACTAGACATCTACCACCCCACTACCACTATCAAATTAGAGCCATAAGGGAGACTAGACATCTACCACCCCACTACCACAATCAGATTAGAGCCATAAGGGAGACTAGACATCTACCACCCCACTACCACTATCAAATTAGAGCCATAAGGGAGACTAGACATCTACCACCTCACTATCAGATTAGAGCCATAAAGGAGACTAGACACCTACCACCCCACTACCAATTCCAGATTAGAGCCATAAGGGAGACTAGACATCTACCACCCCACTACCACTATTAGATTAGAGCCATAAGGGAGACTAGACATCTACCACCCCACTACCACTACCAGATTAGAGCCATAAGGGAGACTAGACATCTACCAACCCACGACCACTATCAGATTAGAGCCATAAGGGAGGCTAGACATCTACCACCCCACTACCACTATCAAATTAGAGCCATAAGGGAGACTAGATATCTACCACCCCTCTACCACTATCAGATTAGAGCCATAAGGGAGACTAGACATCTACCACCCCACTACCACTATCAGATTATCGCCATAAGGGAGACTAGACATCTGCCACTACCACTATCAGATTAGAGCCATAAGGGAGACTAGACATCTACCAACCCACTACCACTACCATCTTAGAGCCATAAGGGAGACTAGACATCTACCACCCCACTACCACTACCATATTAGAGCCATAAGGGAGAAGAGACATCTACCACCCCACTACCACTATCAGATTAGAGCCATAAGGGAGACTAGACATCTACCACCCCACTACCACTATCAGATTAGAGCCATAAGGGACACTAGACATCTACCAACCCACTACAACTATCAGATTAGAGCCATAAGGGAAACTAGACATCTACCACCCCACTACCACTATCAAATTAGAGCCATAAGGGAGACTAGACATCTACCACCCCACTACCACTACCATCTTAGAGCCATAAGGGAGACTAGACATCTACCACCCCACTACCACTACCATATTAGAGCCATAAGGGAGACTAGACATCTACCACCCCACTACCACTATCAGATTAGAGCCATAAGGGAGACTAGACATCTACCACCCCACTACCACTATCAAATTAGAGCCACAAGGGAGCATAGACATCTACCACCCACTACCACTATCAGATTAGAGCCATAAGGGAGACTATACATCTACCACCCCACTACCACAATCAGATTAGAGCCATAAGGGAGACTAGACATCTACCACCCCACTATCACTATCAAATTAGAGCCATAAGGGAGACTAGACATCTACCACCCCACTACCACAATCAGATTAGAGCCATAAGGGAGACTAGACATCTACCACCCCACTACCACTATCAAATTAGAGCCATAAGGGAGACTAGACATCTACCACCTCACTATCAGATTAGAGCCATAAAGGAGACTAGACACCTACCACCCCACTACCAATTCCAGATTAGAGCCATAAGGGAGACTAGACATCTACCACCCCACTACCACTATCAGATTAGAGCCATAAGGGAGGCTAGAAATCTACCACCCCACTACCACTATCAAATTAGAGCCATAAGGGATAAAAGACATCTACCACCCCTCTACCACTATCAGATTAGAGCCATAAGGGAGACTAGACATCTACCACCCCACTACCACTATCAAATTAGAGCCATAAGGGAGACTAGACATCTTCCACCCCTCTACCACTATCAGATTATCGCCATAAGGGACACTAGACATCTACCACTACCACTATCAGATTAGAGCCATAAGGGAGACTAGACATCTACCAACCCACTACCACTACCAGCTTAGAGCCATAAGGGAGACTAGACATCTACCACCCCACTACCACTACCATATTAGAGCCATAAGGGAGACTAGACATCTACCACCCCACTACCACCATAAGATTAGAGCCATAAGGGAGCATAGACATCTACCACCCCACTACCACTATCAGATTAGAGCCATAAGGGAGACTAGACATCAACCAACCCACTACAACTATCAGATTAGAGCCATAAGGGAGACTAGACATCTACCACCCCACTACCACTATCAGATTAGAGCCATAAGGGAGACCAGACATCTACCAAACCACTACAACTATCAGATTAGAGCCATAAAGGAGACTAGACATCTGCCACTACCACTACCACTATCAGATAAAGCCATAAGGGAGACTAGACATCTACCAACCCACTACAACTATCAGATTAGAGCCATAAGGGAGACTAGACATCTACCACCCCACTACCACTATCAAATTAGAGCCATAAGGGAGACTAGACATCTAACAACCCACTATCAGATTAGAGCCATACGGGAGACTAGACATCTACCACCCCACTACACTATTAAATTAGAGCCGTAAGGGAGACTAGACATCTACCACCCCACTACCACTATCAGATTAGAGCCAAAAGGGAGACTAGACATCTACCACCCCACTACCACTACCAGATTAGAGCCATAAGGGAGACTAGACATCTGTCACCCCACTATCAGATTAGAGCCATAAGGGAGACTAGACATCTACCAACCCACTACCACTACCAGATTAGAGCCATAAGGGAGACTAGACATCTACCACCCCACTACCACTATCAAATTAGAGCCATAAGGGAGCCTAGACATCTACCACCCCACTACCACTATCAGATTAGAGCCATAAGGGAGACTATACATCTACCACCCCACTACCACAATCAGATTAGAGCCATAAGGGAGACTAGACATCTACCACCCCACTACCACTATCAGATTAGAGCCATAAGGGAGACTAGACATCTACCACCCCACTACCACTATCAGATTAGAGCCATAAGGGAGACTAGACATCTACCAACCCACTACCACTATCAGATTAGAGCCATAAGGGAGACTAGACATCTACCACCCCACTACCACTATCAAATTAGAGCCATAAGGGAGACTAGACATCTACCACCCCTCTACCACTATCAGATTAGAGCCATAAGGGAGACTAGACATCTACCACCCCACTACCACTATCAGATTAGAGCCATAAGGGAGACTAGACATCTAACAACCCACTATCAGATTAGAGCCATACGGGAGACTAGACATCTACCACCCCACTACCACTATTAAATTAGAGCCATAAGGGAGCCTAGACATCTACCACCCCACTACCACTATCAGATTAGAGCCATAAGGGAGACTAGACATCTACCAACCCACTACCACTATCAGATTAGAGCCATAAGGGAGACTAGACATCTACCACCCCACTACCACTATCAAATTAGAGCCATAAGGGAGACTAGACATCTACCACCCCACTATCAGATTAGAGCCATAAGGGAGACTAGACATCTAGCACCCCACTACCACTATCAGAATAGAGCCATAAGGGAGACTAGACATCTACCACCCCACTACCACAATCAGATTAGAGCCATAAGGGAGACTAGACATCTACCACCCCACTACCACTATCAAATTGGATCCATAAGGGAGACTAGACATCTACCACCTCACTATCAGATTAGAGCCATAAAGGAGACTAGACACCTACCACCCAACTACCAATTCCAGATTAGAGCCATAAGGGAGACTAGACATCTACCACCCCACTACAACTATCAAATTATAGCCATAAGGGAGACTAGACATCTACCACCCCACTACCACTATCAGATTAGAGCCATAAGGGAGACTAGACATCTGTCACCCCACTATCAGATTAGAGCCATAATTGAGACTAGACATCTACCAACCCACTACCACTACCAGATTAGAGCCATAAGGGAGTCTAGACATCTACCACCCCACTACCACTATCAAATTAGAGCCATAAGGGAGCCTAGACATCTACCACCCCACTACCACTATCAGATTAGAGCCATAAGGGAGACTATACATCTACCACCCCACTACCACAATCAGATTAGAGCCATAAGGGAGACTAGACATCTACCACCCCACTATCACTATCAAATTAGAGCCATAAGGGAGACTAGACATCTACCACCCCACTATCAGATTAGAGCCATAAGGGAGACTAGACATCTACCACCCCACTACCACTATCAAATTATAGCCATAAGGGAGACTAGACATCTACCACCCCACTACCACTATCAGATTAGAGCCATAAGGGAGACTAGACATCTACCACCCCACTACCACTATCAGATTAGAGCCATAAGGGAGACTAGACATCTACCAACCCACTACCACTATCAGATTAGAGCCATAAGGGAGACTAGACATCTACCACCCCACTACCACTATCAAATTAGAGCCATAAGGGAGACTAGACATCTACCACCCCTCTACCATTATCAGATTAGAGCCATAAGGGAGACTAGACATCTACCACCCCACTACCACTATCAGATTAGAGCCATAAGGGAAACTAGACATCTAACAACCCACTATCAGATTAGAGCCATACGGGAGACTAGACATCTACCACCCCACTACCACTATTAAATTAGAGCCATAAGGGAGACTAGACATCTACCACCCCACTACCACTATCAGATTAGAGCCATAAGGGAGACTAGACATCTACCAACCCACTACCACTATCAGATTAGAGCCATAAGGGAGACTAGACATCTACCACCCCACTACCACTATCAAATTAGAGCCATAAGGGAGGCTATACATCTACCACCCCACTATCAGATTAGAGCCATAAGGGAGACTAGACATCTAGCACCCCACTACCACTATCAGAATAGAGCCATAAGGGAGACTAGACATCTACCACCCCCCTACAACTATCAGATTAGAGCCATACGGGAGACTAGACATCTACCACCCAACTACCACTACCAGATTAGAGCCATAAGGGAGACTAGACATCTACCACCCCACTACCACTACCAGATTAGAGCAATAAGGGAGACTAGACATCTACAACCGAACTACCACTATCAGATTAGAGCCATAAGGGAGACTAGACATCTACCACCCCACTACCACTATCAAATTATAGCCATAAGGGAGACTAGACATCTACCACCCCACTACCACTATCAGATTAGAGCCATAAGGGAGACTAGACATCTGCCAACCCACAGTCAGATTACAGCCATAAGGGAGATTAGACATCTACCACCCCACTATCACTATCAAATTAGAGCCATAAGGGAGACTAGACATCTACCAACCCACTATCAGATTAGAGCCATAAGGGAGACTAGACATCTACCACCCCACTACCACTATCAAATTATAGCCATAAGGGAGACTAGACATCTACCACCCCACTACCACTATCAGATTAGAGCCATAAGGGAGACTAGACATCTGCCAACCCACTATCAGATTACAGCCATAAGGGAGACTAGACATCTACCAACCCACTACCACTACCAGATTAGAGCCATAAGGGAGACTAGACATCTACCACCCCACTACCACTATAAGATTAGAGCCATAAGGGAGACTAGACATCTACAACCCCACTACCACTATCAGATTAGAGCCATAAGGGAGACTAGACATCTACCACCCCACTACCACTATCAAATTATAGCCATAAGGGAGACTAGACATCTACCACCCTACTACCACTATCAAATTATAGCCATAAGGGAGACTAGACATCTACCACCCCACTACCACTATCAAATTAGAGCCATAAGGGAGACTAGACATCTACCACCCAACTATCAGATTAGAGCCATAAGGGAGACTAGACATCTAGCACCCCACTACCACTATCAGAATAGAGCCATAAGGGAGACTAGACATCTACCACCCCCCTACAACTATCAGATTAGAGCCATACGGGAGACTAGACATCTACCACCCAACTACCACTACCAGATTAGAGCCATAAGGGAGACTAGACATCTACCACCCCACTACCACCACCAGATTAGAGCCATAAGGGAGACTAGACATCTACAACCCCACTACCACTATCAGATTAGAGCCATAAAGGAGACTAGACATCTACCACCCCACTACCACTATCAAATTATAGCCATAAGGGAGACTAGACATCTACCATCCCACTACCACTATCAGATTAGAACCATAAGGGAGACTAGACATCTGCCACCCCACTATCAGATTAGAGCCATAAGGGAGACTAGACATCTACCAACCCACTACCACTACCAGATTAGAGCCATAAGGGAGACTAGACATCTACCACCCCACTACCACTACCAGATTAGAGCCATAAGGGAGACTAGACATCTACCACCCCACTACCACTATAAGATTAGAGCCATAAGGGAGACTAGACATCTACCACCCCACTACCACTATCAGATTAGAGCCATAAGGGAGACTAGACATCTACCACCCTACTACCATTACCAGATTAGAGCCATAAGGGAGACTAGACATCTACAACCCCACTACCACTATCAGATTAGAGCCATAAGGGAGACTAGACATCTACCACCCCACTACCACTATCAAATTATAGCCATAATGGAGACTAGACATCTACCACCCCACTACCACTATCAAATTATAGCCATAAGGGAGACTAGACATCTACCACCCCACTACCACTATCAAATTAGAGCCATAAGGGAGACTAGACATCTACCACCCCACTATCAGATTAGAGCCATAAGGGAGACTAGACATCTAGCAACCCACTACCACTATCAGAATAGAGCCATAAGGGAGACTAGACATCTACCACCCCCCTACAACTATCAGATTAGAGCCATACGGGAGACAAGACATCTACCACCCAACTACCACTACCAGATTAGAGCCATAAGGGAGACTAGACATCTACCACCCCTCTACCACTACCATATTAGAGCCATAAGGGAGACTAGACATCTACCACCCCACTACCACTATCAGATTAGAGCCATAAGGGAGACTAGACATCTGCCACCCCACTATCAGATTAGAGCCATAAGGGAGACTAGACATCTACCAACCCACTACCACTACCAGATTAGAGCCATAAGGGAGACTAGACATCTACCACCCCACTACCACTATTGAATTAGAGCCATAAGTCAGCCTAGACATCTACCACCCCACTACCACTATCAGATTAGAGCCATAAGGGAGACTAGACATCTACCACCCCACTACCACTATCAAATTAGAGCCATAAGGGAGACTAGACATCTACCACCCCACTACCACAATCAGATTAGAGCCATAAGGGAGACTAGACATCTACCACCCCACTACCACTATCAAATTAGAGCCATAAGGGAGACTAGACATCTACCACCTCACTATCAGATTAGAGCCATAAAGGAGACTAGACACCTACCACCCCACTACCAATTCCAGATTAGAGCCATAAGGGAGACTAGACATCTACCACCCCACTACCACTATTAGATTAGAGCCATAAGGGAGACTAGACATCTACCACCCCACTACCACTACCAGATTAGAGCCATAAGGGAGACTAGACATCTACCAACCCACGACCACTATCAGATTAGAGCCATAAGGGAGGCTAGACATCTACCACCCCACTACCACTATCAAATTAGAGCCATAAGGGAGACTAGATATCTACCACCCCTCTACCACTATCAGATTAGAGCCATAAGGGAGACTAGACATCTACCACCCCACTACCACTATCAGATTATCGCCATAAGGGAGACTAGACATCTGCCACTACCACTATCAGATTAGAGCCATAAGGGAGACTAGACATCTACCAACCCACTACCACTACCATCTTAGAGCCATAAGGGAGACTAGACATCTACCACCCCACTACCACTACCATATTAGAGCCATAAGGGAGAAGAGACATCTACCACCCCACTACCACTATCAGATTAGAGCCATAAGGGAGACTAGACATCTACCACCCCACTACCACTATCAGATTAGAGCCATAAGGGACACTAGACATCTACCAACCCACTACAACTATCAGATTAGAGCCATAAGGGAAACTAGACATCTACCACCCCACTACCACTATCAAATTAGAGCCATAAGGGAGACTAGACATCTACCACCCCACTACCACTACCATCTTAGAGCCATAAGGGAGACTAGACATCTACCACCCCACTACCACTACCATATTAGAGCCATAAGGGAGACTAGACATCTACCACCCCACTACCACTATCAGATTAGAGCCATAAGGGAGACTAGACATCTACCACCCCACTACCACTATCAAATTAGAGCCACAAGGGAGCATAGACATCTACCACCCACTACCACTATCAGATTAGAGCCATAAGGGAGACTATACATCTACCACCCCACTACCACAATCAGATTAGAGCCATAAGGGAGACTAGACATCTACCACCCCACTATCACTATCAAATTAGAGCCATAAGGGAGACTAGACATCTACCACCCCACTACCACAATCAGATTAGAGCCATAAGGGAGACTAGACATCTACCACCCCACTACCACTATCAAATTAGAGCCATAAGGGAGACTAGACATCTACCACCTCACTATCAGATTAGAGCCATAAAGGAGACTAGACACCTACCACCCCACTACCAATTCCAGATTAGAGCCATAAGGGAGACTAGACATCTACCACCCCACTACCACTATCAGATTAGAGCCATAAGGGAGGCTAGAAATCTACCACCCCACTACCACTATCAAATTAGAGCCATAAGGGATAAAAGACATCTACCACCCCTCTACCACTATCAGATTAGAGCCATAAGGGAGACTAGACATCTACCACCCCACTACCACTATCAAATTAGAGCCATAAGGGAGACTAGACATCTTCCACCCCTCTACCACTATCAGATTATCGCCATAAGGGACACTAGACATCTACCACTACCACTATCAGATTAGAGCCATAAGGGAGACTAGACATCTACCAACCCACTACCACTACCAGCTTAGAGCCATAAGGGAGACTAGACATCTACCACCCCACTACCACTACCATATTAGAGCCATAAGGGAGACTAGACATCTACCACCCCACTACCACCATAAGATTAGAGCCATAAGGGAGCATAGACATCTACCACCCCACTACCACTATCAGATTAGAGCCATAAGGGAGACTAGACATCAACCAACCCACTACAACTATCAGATTAGAGCCATAAGGGAGACTAGACATCTACCACCCCACTACCACTATCAGATTAGAGCCATAAGGGAGACCAGACATCTACCAAACCACTACAACTATCAGATTAGAGCCATAAAGGAGACTAGACATCTGCCACTACCACTACCACTATCAGATAAAGCCATAAGGGAGACTAGACATCTACCAACCCACTACAACTATCAGATTAGAGCCATAAGGGAGACTAGACATCTACCACCCCACTACCACTATCAAATTAGAGCCATAAGGGAGACTAGACATCTAACAACCCACTATCAGATTAGAGCCATACGGGAGACTAGACATCTACCACCCCACTACACTATTAAATTAGAGCCGTAAGGGAGACTAGACATCTACCACCCCACTACCACTATCAGATTAGAGCCAAAAGGGAGACTAGACATCTACCACCCCACTACCACTACCAGATTAGAGCCATAAGGGAGACTAGACATCTGTCACCCCACTACCACTATCAGATTAGAGCCATAAGGGAGACTATACATCTACCACCCCACTACCACAATCAGATTAGAGCCATAAGGGAGACTAGACATCTACCACCCCACTACCACTATCAGATTAGAGCCATAAGGGAGACTAGACATCTACCACCCCACTACCACTATCAGATTAGAGCCATAAGGGAGACTAGACATCTACCAACCCACTACCACTATCAGATTAGAGCCATAAGGGAGACTAGACATCTACCACCCCACTACCACTATCAAATTAGAGCCATAAGGGAGACTAGACATCTACCACCCCTCTACCACTATCAGATTAGAGCCATAAGGGAGACTAGACATCTACCACCCCACTACCACTATCAGATTAGAGCCATAAGGGAGACTAGACATCTAACAACCCACTATCAGATTAGAGCCATACGGGAGACTAGACATCTACCACCCCACTACCACTATTAAATTAGAGCCATAAGGGAGACTAGACATCTACCACCCCACTACCACTATCAGATTAGAGCCATAAGGGAGACTAGACATCTACCAACCCACTACCACTATCAGATTAGAGCCATAAGGGAGACTAGACATCTACCACCCCACTACCACTATCAAATTAGAGCCATAAGGGAGACTAGACATCTACCACCCCACTATCAGATTAGAGCCATAAGGGAGACTAGACATCTAGCACCCCACTACCACTATCAGAATAGAGCCATAAGGGAGACTAGACATCTACCACCCCACTACCACAATCAGATTAGAGCCATAAGGGAGACTAGACATCTACCACCCCACTACCACTATCAAATTGGATCCATAAGGGAGACTAGACATCTACCACCTCACTATCAGATTAGAGCCATAAAGGAGACTAGACACCTACCACCCAACTACCAATTCCAGATTAGAGCCATAAGGGAGACTAGACATCTACCACCCCACTACCACTATCAAATTATAGCCATAAGGGAGACTAGACATCTACCACCCCACTACCACTATCAGATTAGAGCCATAAGGGAGACTAGACATCTACCACCCCACTACCACTATCAACTTAGAGCCACAAGGACCATAGACATCTACCACCCCACTACCACTATCAAATTAGAGCCATAAGGGAGACTAGACATCTACCACCCCACTATCAGATTAGAGCCATAAGGGAGACTAGACATCTAGCACCCCACTACCACTATCAAATTAGAGCCATGAGGGAGACTAGACATCTACCACCCCACTACCACAATCAGATTAGAGCCATAAGGGAGACTAGACATCTACCACCCCAATACCACTATCAAATTAGAGCCATAAGGGAGACTAGACATCTAACACCTCACTATCAGATTAGTGCCATAAAGGAGACTAGACACCTACCACCCCACTACCAATTCCAGATTAGAGCCATAAGGGAGACTAGACATCTACCACCCCACTACCACTATCAGATTAGAGCCATAAGGGAGACTAGACATCTGCCACTACCACTATCAGATTAGAGCCATAAGGGAGACTAGACATCTACCAACCCACTACCACTACCAGCTTAGAGCCATAAGGGAGACTAGACATCTACCACCCCACTACCACTACCATATTAGAGCCATAAGGGAGACTAGACATCTACCACCCCACTACCACTATAAGATTAGAGCCATAAGGGAGACTAGACATCTACCACCCCACTACCACTATCAGATTAGAGCCATAAGGGAGACTAGACATCTACCACCCCACTACCAATACCAGATTAGAGCCATAAGGGAGACTAGACATCAACCAACCCACTACAACTATCAGATTAGAGCCATAAGGGAGACTAGACATCTACCACCCCACTACCACTATCAGATTAGAGCCATAAGGGAGACTAGACATCTACCAAACCACTACAACTATCAGATTAGAGCCATAAAGGAGACTAGACATCTGCCACTACCACTACCACTATCAGATTATAGCCATAAGGGAGACTAGACATCTACCAACCCACTACCACTATCAGATTAGAGCCATAAGGGAGACTAGACATCTACCACCCCACTACCACTATCAAATTAGAGCCATAAGGGAGACTAGACATCTACCACCCTTCTACCACTATCAGATTAGAGCCATAAGGGAGACTAGACATCTACCACCCCACTACCACTATCAGATTAGAGCCATAAGGGAGACTAGACATCTAACAACCCACTATCAGATTAGAGCCATACGGGAGACTAGACATCTACCACCCCACTACACTATTAAATTAGAGCCGTAAGGGAGACTAGACATCTACCACCCCACTACCACTATCAGATTAGAGCCATAAGGGAGACTAGACATCTACCACCCCACTACCACTACCAGATTAGAGCCATAAGGGAGACTAGACATCTGTCACCCCACTATCAGATTAGAGCCATAAGGGAGACTAGACATCTACCAACCCACTACCACTACCAGATTAGAGCCATAAGGGAGACTAGACATCTACCACCCCACTACCACTATCAAATTAGAGCCATAAGGGAGCCTAGACATCTACCACCCCACTACCACTATCAGATTAGAGCCATAAGGGAGACTATACATCTACCACCCCACTACCACAATCAGATTAGAGCCATAAGGGAGACTAGACATCTACCACCCCACTACCACTATCAAATTAGAGCCACAAGGGAGACTAGACATCTACCAACCCACTACCACTATCAGATTAGAGCCATAAGGGAGACTAGACATCTACCACCCCACTACCACTATCAAATTAGAGCCATAAGGGAGACTAGACATCTACCACCCCTCTACCACTATCAGATTAGAGCCATAAGGGAGACTAGACATCTACCACCCCACTACCACTATCAGATTAGAGCCATAAGGGAGACTAGACATCTAACAACCCACTATCAGATTAGAGCCATACGGGAGACTAGACATCTACCACCCCACTACCACTATTAAATTAGAGCCATAAGGGAGACTAGACATCTACCACCCCACTTCCACTATCAGATTAGAGCCATAAGGGAGACTAGACATCTACCAACCCACTACCACTATCAGATTAGATCCATAAGGGAGACTAGACATCTACCACCCCACTACCACTATCAAATTTGAGCCATAAGGGAGACTAGACATCTACCACCCCACTATCAGATTAGAGCCATAAGGGAGACTAGACATCTACCACCCCACTACCACTATCAGAATAGAGCCATAAGGGAGACTAGACATCTACCACCCCACTACCACAATCAGATTAGAGCCATAAGGGAGACTAGACATCTACCACCCCGCTACCACTATCAAATTAGATCCATAAGGGAGACTAGACATCTACCACCTCACTATCAGATTAGAGCCATAAAGGAGACTAGACACCTACCACCCAACTACCAATTCCAGATTAGAGCCATAAGGGAGACTAGACATCTACCACCCCACTACCACTATCAAATTATAGCCATAAGGGAGACTAGACATCTACCACCCCACTACCACTATCAGATTAGAGCCATAAGGGAGACTAGACATCTGCCAACCCACTATCAGATTAGAGCCATAAGGGAGACTAGACATCTACCAACCCACTACCACTACCAGATTAGAGCCATAAGGGAGACTAGACATCTACCAACCCACTACCACTATCAAATTAGAGCCATAAGGGAGCCTAGACATCTACCACCCCACTACCACTATCAGATTAGAGCCATAAGGGAGACTAGACATCTACCAACCCACTACCACTATCAGATTAGAGCCATAAGGGAGACTAGACATCTACCACCCCACTACCACTATCAAATTAGAGCCATAAGGGAGACTAGACATCTACCACCCTTCTACCACTATCAGATTAGAGCCATAAGGGAGACTAGACATCTACCACCCCACTACCACTATCAGATTAGAGCCATAAGGGAGACTAGACATCTAACAACCCACTATCAGATTAGAGCCATACGGGAGACTAGACATCTACCACCCCACTACACTATTAAATTAGAGCCGTAAGGGAGACTAGACATCTACCACCCCACTACCACTATCAGATTAGAGCCATAAGGGAGACTAGACATCTACCACCCCACTACCACTACCAGATTAGAGCCATAAGGGAGACTAGACATCTGTCACCCCACTATCAGATTAGAGCCATAAGGGAGACTAGACATCTACCAACCCACTACCACTACCAGATTAGAGCCATAAGGGAGACTAGACATCTACCACCCCACTACCACTATCAAATTAGAGCCATAAGGGAGCCTAGACATCTACCACCCCACTACCACTATCAGATTAGAGCCATAAGGGAGACTATACATCTACCACCCCACTACCACAATCAGATTAGAGCCATAAGGGAGACTAGACATCTACCACCCCACTACCACTATCAAATTAGAGCCACAAGGGAGACTAGACATCTACCAACCCACTACCACTATCAGATTAGAGCCATAAGGGAGACTAGACATCTACCACCCCACTACCACTATCAAATTAGAGCCATAAGGGAGACTAGACATCTACCACCCCTCTACCACTATCAGATTAGAGCCATAAGGGAGACTAGACATCTACCACCCCACTACCACTATCAGATTAGAGCCATAAGGGAGACTAGACATCTAACAACCCACTATCAGATTAGAGCCATACGGGAGACTAGACATCTACCACCCCACTACCACTATTAAATTAGAGCCATAAGGGAGACTAGACATCTACCACCCCACTTCCACTATCAGATTAGAGCCATAAGGGAGACTAGACATCTACCAACCCACTACCACTATCAGATTAGATCCATAAGGGAGACTAGACATCTACCACCCCACTACCACTATCAAATTTGAGCCATAAGGGAGACTAGACATCTACCACCCCACTATCAGATTAGAGCCATAAGGGAGACTAGACATCTACCACCCCACTACCACTATCAGAATAGAGCCATAAGGGAGACTAGACATCTACCACCCCACTACCACAATCAGATTAGAGCCATAAGGGAGACTAGACATCTACCACCCCGCTACCACTATCAAATTAGATCCATAAGGGAGACTAGACATCTACCACCTCACTATCAGATTAGAGCCATAAAGGAGACTAGACACCTACCACCCAACTACCAATTCCAGATTAGAGCCATAAGGGAGACTAGACATCTACCACCCCACTACCACTATCAAATTATAGCCATAAGGGAGACTAGACATCTACCACCCCACTACCACTATCAGATTAGAGCCATAAGGGAGACTAGACATCTGCCAACCCACTATCAGATTAGAGCCATAAGGGAGACTAGACATCTACCAACCCACTACCACTACCAGATTAGAGCCATAAGGGAGACTAGACATCTACCAACCCACTACCACTATCAAATTAGAGCCATAAGGGAGCCTAGACATCTACCACCCCACTACCACTATCAGATTAGAGCCATAAGGGAGACTAGACATCTACCAACCCACTACCACTATCAGATTAGAGCCATAAGGGAGACTAGACATCTACCACCCCACTACCACTATCAGATTAGAGCCATAAGGGAGACTAGACATCTAACAACCCACTATCAGATTAGAGCCATACGGGAGACTAGACATCTACAACCCCACTACCACTATTAAATTAGAGCCATAAGGGAGACTAGACATCTACCACCCCACTACCACTATCAGATTAGAGCCATTAGGGAGACTAGACATCTACCACCCCACTACCACTATCAGATTAGAGCCATAAGGGAGACTAGACATCTACCACCCCACTACCACTATCAAATTAGAGCCACAAGGGAGCATAGACATCTACCACCCACTACCACTATCAGATTAGAGCCATAAGGGAGACTAGACATCTACCAAACCACTACAACTATCAGATTAGAGCCATAAAGGAGACTAGACATCTGCCACTACCACTACCACTATCAGATTATAGCCATAAGGGAGACTAGACATCTACCAACCCACTACCACTATCAGATTAGAGCCATAAGGGAGACTAGACATCTACCACCCCACTACCACTATCAAATTAGAGCCATAAGGGAGACTAGACATCTACCACCCCTCTACCACTATCAGATTAGAGCCATAAGGGAGACTAGACATCTACCACCCCACTACCACTATCAGATTAGAGCCATAAGGGAGACTAGACATCTAACAACCCACTATCAGATTAGAGCCATACGGGAGACTAGACATCTACCACCCCACTACACTATTAAATTAGAGCCGTAAGGGAGACTAGACATCTACCACCCCACTACCACTATCAGATTAGAGCCATAAGGGAGACTAGACATCTACCACCCCACTACCACTACCAGATTAGAGCCATAAGGGAGTCTAGACATCTGTCACCCCACTATCAGATTAGAGCCATAAGGGAGACTAGACATCTACCAACCCACTACCACTACCAGATTAGAGCCATAAGGGAGACTAGACATCTACCACCCCACTAAAACTATCAAATTAGAGCCCTAAGGGAGCCTAGACATCTACCACCCCACTACCACTATCAGATTAGAGCCATAAGGGAGACTATACATCTACCACCCCACTACCACAATCAGATTAGAGCCATAAGGGAGACTAGACATCTACCACCCCACTACCACTATCAAATTAGAGCCATAAGGGAGACTAGACATCTACCACCCCACTACCACTATCAGATTAGAGCCATAAGGGAGACTAGACATCTACCAACCCACTACCACTATCAGATTAGAGCCATAAGGGAGACTAGACATCTACCACCCCACTACCACTATCAAATTAGAGCCATAAGGGAGACTAGACATCTACCACCCCTCTACCACTATCAGATTAGAGCCATAAGGGAGACTAGACATCTACCACCCCACTACCACTATCAGATTAGAGCCATAAGGGAGACTAGACATCTAACAACCCACTATCAGATTAGAGCCATACGGGAGACTAGACATCTATCACCCCACTACCACTATTAAATTAGAGCCATAAGGGAGACTAGACATCTACCACCCCACTACCACTATCAGATTAGAGCCATAAGGGAGACTAGACATCTACCAACCCACTACCACTATCAGATTAGAGCCATAAGGGAGACTAGACATCTACCACCCCACTACCACTATCAAATTAGAGCCATAAGGGAGACTAGACATCTACCACCCCACTATCAGATTAGAGCCATAAGGGAGACTAGACATCTAGCACCCCACTACCACTATCAGAATAGAGCCATAATGGAGACTAGACATCTACCACCCCACTACCACTATCAAATTAGATCCATAAGGGAGACTAGACATCTACCACCTCACTATCAGATTAGAGCCATAAAGGAGACTAGACACCAACCACCCAACTACCAATTCCAGATTAGAGCCATAAGGGAGTCTAGACATCTACCACCCCACTACCACTATCAAATTATAGCCATAAGGGAGACTAGACATCTACCACCCCACTACCACTATCAGATTAGAGCCATAAGGGAGACTAGACATCTGCCACCCCACTATCAGATTAGAGCCATAAGGGAGACTAGACATCTACCAACCCACTACCACTATCAGATTAGAGCCATAAGGGAGACTAGACATCTACCACCCCACTACCACTATCAGATTAGAGCCATAAGGGAGACTAGACATCTAACAACCCACTATCAGATTAGAGCCATACGGGAGACTAGACATCTACCACCCCACTACCACTATTTAATTAGAGCCATAAGGGAGACTAGACATCTACCACCCCACTACCACTATCAGATTAGAGCCATAAGGGAGACTAGACATCTACCAACCCACTACCACTATCAGATTAGAGCCATAAGGGAGACTATACATCTACCACCCCACTACCACTATCAAATTAGAACCATAAGGGAGACTAGACATCTACCACCCCACTATCAGATTAGAGCCATAAGGGAGACTAGACATCTAGCACCCCACTACCACTATCAGAATAGCCATAATGGAGACTAGACATCTACCACCCCACTACCACAATCAGATTAGAGCCATAAGGGAGACTAGACATCTACCACCCCACTACCACTATCAAATTAGATCCATAAGGGAGACTAGACATCTACCACCTCACTATCAGATTAGAGCCATAAAGGAGACTAGACACCTACCACCCAACTACCAATTCCAGATTAGAGCCATAAGGGAGACTAGACATCTACCACCCCACTACCACTATCAAATTTGAGCCATAAGGGAGACTAGACATCTGCCACCCCACTATCAGATTAGAGGCATAAGGGAGACTAGACATCTACCAACCCACTACCACTACCAGATTAGAGCCATAAGGGAGACTAGACATCTACCACCCCTCTACCACAATCAAATTAGAGCCATAAGGGAGCCTAGACATCTACCACCCCACTACCACTATCAGATTAGAGCCATAAGGGAGACTAGACATCTACCAACCCACTACCACTATCAGATTAGAGCCATAAGGGAGCCTAGACATCTACCACCCCACTACCACTATCAGATTAGAGCCATAAGGGAGACTAGACATCTACCACCCCACTACCACTATCAGATTAGAGCCATAAGGGAGACTAGACATCTAACAACCCACTATCAGATTAGAGCCATACGGGAGACTAGACATCTACCACCCCACTACCACTATTAAATTAGAGCCATAAGGGAGACTAGACATCTACCACCCCACTACCACTATCAGATTAGAGCCATAAGGGAGACTAAACATCTACCAACCCACTACCACTATCAGATTAGAGCCATAAGGGAGACTAGACATCTACCACCCCACTACCACTATCAAATTAGAGCCATAAGGGAGACTAGACATCTACCACCCCACTATCAGATTAGAGCCATAAGGGAGACTAGACATCTAACAACCCACTATCAGATTAGAGCCATACGGGAGACTAGACATCTACCACTCCACTACCACTATTAAATTAGAGCCATAAGGGAGACTAGACATCTACCACCCCACTACCACTATCAGATTAGAGCCATAAGGGAGACTAGACATCTACCAACCCACTACCACTATCAGATTAGAGCCATAAGGGAGACTAGACATCTACCACCCCACTACCACTATCAAATTAGAGCCATAAGGGAGACTAGACATCTACCACCCCACTATCAGATTAGAGCCATAAGGGAGACTAGACATCTAGCACCCCACTACCACTATCAGAATAGCGCCATAAGGGAGACTAGACATCTACCACCCCACTACCACAATCAGATTAGAGCCATAAGGGAGACTAGACATCTACCACCCCACTACCACTATCAAATTAGATCCATAAGGGAGACTAGACATCTACCACCTCACTATCAGATTAGAGCCATAAAGGAGACTAGACACCTACCACCCCACTACCAATTCCAGATTAGAGCCATAAGGGAGACTAGACATCTACCACCCCACTACCACTATCAAATTATAGCCATAAGGGAGACTAGACATCTACCACCCCACTACCACTATCAGATTAGAGCCAAAATGGAGACTAGACATCTGCCACCCCACTATCAGATTAGAGCCATAAGGGAGACTAGACATCTACCAACCCACTACCACTACCAGATTAGAGCCATAAGGGAGACTAGACATCTACCACCCCACTACCACTACCAAATTAGAGCCATAAGGGAGCCTAGACATCTACCACCCCACTACCACTATCAGATTAGAGCCATAAGGGAGACTATACATCTACCACCCCACTACCACAATCAGATTAGAGCCATAAGGGAGACTAGACATCTACCACCCCACTACCACTATCAAATTAGAGCCATAAGGGAGACTAGACATCTACCACCCCACTACCACAATCAGATTAGAGCCATAAAGGAGACTAGACATCTACCACCCCACTACCACTATCAAATTAGAGCCATAAGGGAGACTAGACATCTACCACCTCACTATCAGATTAGAGCCATAAAGGAGACTAGACACCTACCACCCCACTACCAATTCCAGATTAGAGCCATAAGGGAGACTAGACATCTACCACCCCACTACCACTATTAGATTAGAGCCATAAGGGAGACTAGACATCTACCACCCCACTACCACTACCAGATTAGAGCCATAAGGGAGACTAGACATCTACCAACCCACGACCACTATCAGATTAGAGCCATAAGGGAGGCTAGACATCTACCACCCCACTACCACTATCAAATTAGAGCCATAAGGGAGACTAGACATCTACCACCCCACTACCACTATCAGATTAGAGCCATAAGGGAGACTAGACATCTACCACCCCACTACCACTATCAAATTAGAGCCATAAGGGAGACTAGACATCTACCACCCCACTATCAGATTAGAGCCATAAGGGAGACTAGACATCTAGCACCCCACTACCACTATCAGAATAGAGCCATAATGGAGACTAGACATCTACCACCCCACTACCACTATCAAATTAGATCCATAAGGGAGACTAGACATCTACCACCTCACTATCAGATTAGAGCCATAAAGGAGACTAGACACCAACCACCCAACTACCAATTCCAGATTAGAGCCATAAGGGAGTCTAGACATCTACCACCCCACTACCACTATCAAATTATAGCCATAAGGGAGACTAGACATCTACCACCCCACTACCACTATCAGATTAGAGCCATAAGGGAGACTAGACATCTACCAACCCACTACCACTATCAGATTAGAGCCATAAGGGAGACTATACATCTACCACCCCACTACCACTATCAAATTAGAACCATAAGGGAGACTAGACATCTACCACCCCACTATCAGATTAGAGCCATAAGGGAGACTAGACATCTAGCACCCCACTACCACTATCAGAATAGCCATAATGGAGACTAGACATCTACCACCCCACTACCACAATCAGATTAGAGCCATAAGGGAGACTAGACATCTACCACCCCACTACCACTATCAAATTAGATCCATAAGGGAGACTAGACATCTACCACCTCACTATCAGATTAGAGCCATAAAGGAGACTAGACACCTACCACCCAACTACCAATTCCAGATTAGAGCCATAAGGGAGACTAGACATCTACCACCCCACTACCACTATCAAATTTGAGCCATAAGGGAGACTAGACATCTGCCACCCCACTATCAGATTAGAGGCATAAGGGAGACTAGACATCTACCAACCCACTACCACTACCAGATTAGAGCCATAAGGGAGACTAGACATCTACCACCCCTCTACCACAATCAAATTAGAGCCATAAGGGAGCCTAGACATCTACCACCCCACTACCACTATCAGATTAGAGCCATAAGGGAGACTAGACATCTACCAACCCACTACCACTATCAGATTAGAGCCATAAGGGAGCCTAGACATCTACCACCCCACTACCACTATCAGATTAGAGCCATAAGGGAGACTAGACATCTACCACCCCACTACCACTATCAGATTAGAGCCATAAGGGAGACTAGACATCTAACAACCCACTATCAGATTAGAGCCATACGGGAGACTAGACATCTACCACCCCACTACCACTATTAAATTAGAGCCATAAGGGAGACTAGACATCTACCACCCCACTACCACTATCAGATTAGAGCCATAAGGGAGACTAAACATCTACCAACCCACTACCACTATCAGATTAGAGCCATAAGGGAGACTAGACATCTACCACCCCACTACCACTATCAAATTAGAGCCATAAGGGAGACTAGACATCTACCACCCCACTATCAGATTAGAGCCATAAGGGAGACTAGACATCTAACAACCCACTATCAGATTAGAGCCATACGGGAGACTAGACATCTACCACTCCACTACCACTATTAAATTAGAGCCATAAGGGAGACTAGACATCTACCACCCCACTACCACTATCAGATTAGAGCCATAAGGGAGACTAGACATCTACCAACCCACTACCACTATCAGATTAGAGCCATAAGGGAGACTAGACATCTACCACCCCACTACCACTATCAAATTAGAGCCATAAGGGAGACTAGACATCTACCACCCCACTATCAGATTAGAGCCATAAGGGACACTAGACATCTAGCACCCCACTACCACTATCAGAATAGCGCCATAAGGGAGACTAGACATCTACCACCCCACTACCACAATCAGATTAGAGCCATAAGGGAGACTAGACATCTACCACCCCACTACCACTATCAAATTAGATCCATAAGGGAGACTAGACATCTACCACCTCACTATCAGATTAGAGCCATAAAGGAGACTAGACACCTACCACCCCACTACCAATTCCAGATTAGAGCCATAAGGGAGACTAGACATCTACCACCCCACTACCACTATCAAATTATAGCCATAAGGGAGACTAGACATCTACCACCCCACTACCACTATCAGATTAGAGCCAAAATGGAGACTAGACATCTGCCACCCCACTATCAGATTAGAGCCATAAGGGAGACTAGACATCTACCAACCCACTACCACTACCAGATTAGAGCCATAAGGGAGACTAGACATCTACCACCCCACTACCACTACCAAATTAGAGCCATAAGGGAGCCTAGACATCTACCACCCCACTACCACTATCAGATTAGAGCCATAAGGGAGACTATACATCTACCACCCCACTACCACAATCAGATTAGAGCCATAAGGGAGACTAGACATCTACCACCCCACTACCACTATCAAATTAGAGCCATAAGGGAGACTAGACATCTACCACCCCACTACCACAATCAGATTAGAGCCATAAAGGAGACTAGACATCTACCACCCCACTACCACTATCAAATTAGAGCCATAAGGGAGACTAGACATCTACCACCTCACTATCAGATTAGAGCCATAAAGGAGACTAGACACCTACCACCCCACTACCAATTCCAGATTAGAGCCATAAGGGAGACTAGACATCTACCACCCCACTACCACTATTAGATTAGAGCCATAAGGGAGACTAGACATCTACCACCCCACTACCACTACCAGATTAGAGCCATAAGGGAGACTAGACATCTACCAACCCACGACCACTATCAGATTAGAGCCATAAGGGAGGCTAGACATCTACCACCCCACTACCACTATCAAATTAGAGCCATAAGGGAGACTAGACATCTACCACCCCACTACCACTATCAGATTAGAGCCATAAGGGAGACTAGACATCTACCACCCCACTACCACTATCAAATTAGAGCCATAAGGGAGACTAGACATCTACCACCCCACTATCAGATTAGAGCCATAAGGGAGACTAGACATCTAGCACCCCACTACCACTATCAGAATAGAGCCATAATGGAGACTAGACATCTACCACCCCACTACCACTATCAAATTAGATCCATAAGGGAGACTAGACATCTACCACCTCACTATCAGATTAGAGCCATAAAGGAGACTAGACACCAACCACCCAACTACCAATTCCAGATTAGAGCCATAAGGGAGTCTAGACATCTACCACCCCACTACCACTATCAAATTATAGCCATAAGGGAGACTAGACATCTACCACCCCACTACCACTATCAGATTAGAGCCATAAGGGAGACTAGACATCTGCCACCCCACTATCAGATTAGAGCCATAAGGGAGACTAGACATCTACCAACCCACTACCACTATCAGATTAGAGCCATAAGGGAGACTAGACATCTACCACCCCACTACCACTATCAGATTAGAGCCATAAGGGAGACTAGACATCTAACAACCCACTATCAGATTAGAGCCATACGGGAGACTAGACATCTACCACCCCACTACCACTATTTAATTAGAGCCATAAGGGAGACTAGACATCTACCACCCCACTACCACTATCAGATTAGAGCCATAAGGGAGACTAGACATCTACCAACCCACTACCACTATCAGATTAGAGCCATAAGGGAGACTATACATCTACCACCCCACTACCACTATCAAATTAGAACCATAAGGGAGACTAGACATCTACCACCCCACTATCAGATTAGAGCCATAAGGGAGACTAGACATCTAGCACCCCACTACCACTATCAGAATAGCCATAATGGAGACTAGACATCTACCACCCCACTACCACAATCAGATTAGAGCCATAAGGGAGACTAGACATCTACCACCCCACTACCACTATCAAATTAGATCCATAAGGGAGACTAGACATCTACCACCTCACTATCAGATTAGAGCCATAAAGGAGACTAGACACCTACCACCCAACTACCAATTCCAGATTAGAGCCATAAGGGAGACTAGACATCTACCACCCCACTACCACTATCAAATTTGAGCCATAAGGGAGACTAGACATCTGCCACCCCACTATCAGATTAGAGGCATAAGGGAGACTAGACATCTACCAACCCACTACCACTACCAGATTAGAGCCATAAGGGAGACTAGACATCTACCACCCCACTACCACTATCAGATTAGAGCCATAAGGGAGACTAGACATCTACCACCCCACTACCACTATCAGATTAGAGCCATAAGGGAGACTAGACATCTAACAACCCACTATCAGATTAGAGCCATACGGGAGACTAGACATCTACCACCCCACTACCACTATCAGATTAGAGCCATAAGGGAGACTAGACATCTACCAACCCACTACCACTATCAGATTAGAGCCATAAGGGAGCCTAGACATCTACCACCCCACTACCACTATCAGATTAGAGCCATAAGGGAGACTAGACATCTACCACCCCACTACCACTATCAGATTAGAGCCATAAGGGAGACTAGACATCTAACAACCCACTATCAGATTAGAGCCATACGGGAGACTAGACATCTACCACCCCACTACCACTATTAAATTAGAGCCATAAGGGAGACTAGACATCTACCACCCCACTACCACTATCAGATTAGAGCCATAAGGGAGACTAAACATCTACCAACCCACTACCACTATCAGATTAGAGCCATAAGGGAGACTAGACATCTACCACCCCACTACCACTATCAAATTAGAGCCATAAGGGAGACTAGACATCTACCACCCCACTATCAGATTAGAGCCATAAGGGAGACTAGACATCTAACAACCCACTATCAGATTAGAGCCATACGGGAGACTAGACATCTACCACTCCACTACCACTATTAAATTAGAGCCATAAGGGAGACTAGACATCTACCACCCCACTACCACTATCAGATTAGAGCCATAAGGGAGACTAGACATCTACCAACCCACTACCACTATCAGATTAGAGCCATAAGGGAGACTAGACATCTACCACCCCACTACCACTATCAAATTAGAGCCATAAGGGAGACTAGACATCTACCACCCCACTATCAGATTAGAGCCATAAGGGAGACTAGACATCTAGCACCCCACTACCACTATCAGAATAGCGCCATAAGGGAGACTAGACATCTACCACCCCACTACCACAATCAGATTAGAGCCATAAGGGAGACTAGACATCTACCACCCCACTACCACTATCAAATTAGATCCATAAGGGAGACTAGACATCTACCACCTCACTATCAGATTAGAGCCATAAAGGAGACTAGACACCTACCACCCCACTACCAATTCCAGATTAGAGCCATAAGGGAGACTAGACATCTACCACCCCACTACCACTATCAAATTATAGCCATAAGGGAGACTAGACATCTACCACCCCACTACCACTATCAGATTAGAGCCAAAATGGAGACTAGACATCTGCCACCCCACTATCAGATTAGAGCCATAAGGGAGACTAGACATCTACCAACCCACTACCACTACCAGATTAGAGCCATAAGGGAGACTAGACATCTACCACCCCACTACCACTACCAAATTAGAGCCATAAGGGAGCCTAGACATCTACCACCCCACTACCACTATCAGATTAGAGCCATAAGGGAGACTATACATCTACCACCCCACTACCACAATCAGATTAGAGCCATAAGGGAGACTAGACATCTACCACCCCACTACCACTATCAAATTAGAGCCATAAGGGAGACTAGACATCTACCACCCCACTACCACAATCAGATTAGAGCCATAAAGGAGACTAGACATCTACCACCCCACTACCACTATCAAATTAGAGCCATAAGGGAGACTAGACATCTACCACCTCACTATCAGATTAGAGCCATAAAGGAGACTAGACACCTACCACCCCACTACCAATTCCAGATTAGAGCCATAAGGGAGACTAGACATCTACCACCCCACTACCACTATTAGATTAGAGCCATAAGGGAGACTAGACATCTACCACCCCACTACCACTACCAGATTAGAGCCATAAGGGAGACTAGACATCTACCAACCCACGACCACTATCAGATTAGAGCCATAAGGGAGGCTAGACATCTACCACCCCACTACCACTATCAAATTAGAGCCATAAGGGAGACTAGACATCTACCACCCCACTACCACTATCAGATTATCGCCATAAGGGAGACTAGACATCTGCCACTACCACTATCAGATTAGAGCCATAAGGGAGCCTAGACATCTACCACCCCACTACCACTATCAGAATAGAGCCATAAGGGAGACTAGACATCTACCACCCCACTACCACAATCAGATTAGAGCCATAAGGGAGACTAGACATCTACCACCCCACTACCACTATCAAATTAGATCCATAAGGGAGACTAGACATCTACCACCTCACTATCAGATTAGAGCCATAAAGGAGACTAGACACCTACCACCCCACTACCAATTCCAGATTAGAGCCATAAGGGAGACTAGACATCTACCACCCCACTACCACTATCAAATTATAGCCATAAGGGAGCCTAGACATCTACCACCCCACTACCACTATCAGATTAGAGCCATAAGGGAGACTAGACATCTGCCACCCCACTATCAGATTAGAGCCATAAGGGAGACTAGACATCTACCAACCCACTACCACTACCAGATTAGAGCCATAAGGGAGACTAGACATCTACAACCCCACTACCACTATCAAATTAGAGCCATAAGGGAGCCTAGACATCTACCACCCCACTACCACTATCAGATTAGAGCCATAAGGGAGACTATACATCTACCACCCCACTACCACAATCAGATTAGAGCCATAAGGGAGACTAGACATCTACCACCCCACTACCACTATCAAATTAGAGCCATAAGGGAGACTAGACATCTACCACCCCACTACCACAATCAGATTAGAGCCATAAGGGAGCCTAGACATCTACCACCCCACTACCACTATCAAATTAGAGCCATAAGGGAGACTAGACATCTACCACCTCACTATCAGATTAGAGCCATAAAGGAGACTAGACACCTACCACCCCACTACCAATTCCAGATTAGAGCCATAAGGGAGACTAGACATCTACCACCCCACTACCACTATTAGATTAGAGCCATAAGGGAGACTAGACATCTACCACCCCACTACCACTACCAGATTAGAGCCATAAGGGAGACTAGACATCTACCAACCCACGACCACTATCAGATTAGAGCCATAAGGGAGGCTAGACATCTACCACCCCACTACCACTATCAAATTAGAGCCATAAGGGAGACTAGACATCTACCACCCCACTACCACTATCAGATTATCGCCATAAGGGAGACTAGACATCTGCCACTACCACTATCAGATTAGAGCCATAAGGGAGACTAGACATCTACCACCCGACTACCACTATCAGATTAGAGCCATAAGGGAGACCAGACATCTACCACCCCACTACCAATACCAGATTAGAGCCATAAGGGAGACTAGACATCTACCAACCCACTACAACTATCAGATTAGAGCCATAAGGGAAACTAGACATCTACTACCCCACTACCACAATCAGATTAGAGCCATAAGGGAGCCTAGACATCTACCACCCCACTACCACTATCAAATTAGAGCCATAAGGGAGACTAGACATCTACCACCTCACTATCAGATTAGAGCCATAAAGGAGACTAGACACCTACCACCCCACTACCAATTCCAGATTAGAGCCATAAGGGAGACTAGACATCTACCACCCCACTACCACTATCAAATTAGATCCATAAGGGAGACTAGACATCTACCACCTCACTATCAGATTAGAGACATAAAGGAGACTAGACACCTACCACCCCACTACCAATTCCAGATTAGAGCCATAAGGGAGCCTAGACATCTACCACCCCACTACCACTATCAGATTAGAGCCATAAGGGAGACTAGACATCTGCCACCCCACTATCAGATTAGAGCCATAAGGGAGACTAGACATCTACCAACCCACTACCACTACCAGATTAGAGCCATAAGGGAGACTAGACATCTACAACCCCACTACCACTATCAAATTAGAGCCATAAGGGAGCCTAGACATCTACCACCCCACTACCACTATCAGATTAGAGCCATAAGGGAGACTATACATCTACCACCCCACTACCACAATCAGATTAGAGCCATAAGGGAGACTAGACATCTACCACCCCACTACCACTATCAAATTAGAGCCATAAGGGAGACTAGACATCTACCACCCCACTACCACAATCAGATTAGAGCCATAAGGGAGCCTAGACATCTACCACCCCACTACCACTATCAAATTAGAGCCATAAGGGAGACTAGACATCTACCACCTCACTATCAGATTAGAGCCATAAAGGAGACTAGACACCTACCACCCCACTACCAATTCCAGATTAGAGCCATAAGGGAGACTAGACATCTACCACCCCACTACCACTATTAGATTAGAGCCATAAGGGAGACTAGACATCTACCACCCCACTACCACTACCAGATTAGAGCCATAAGGGAGACTAGACATCTACCAACCCACGACCACTATCAGATTAGAGCCATAAGGGAGGCTAGACATCTACCACCCCACTACCACTATCAAATTAGAGCCATAAGGGAGACTAGACATCTACCACCCCACTACCACTATCAGATTATCGCCATAAGGGAGACTAGACATCTGCCACTACCACTATCAGATTAGAGCCATAAGGGAGACTAGACATCTACCACCCGACTACCACTATCAGATTAGAGCCATAAGGGAGACCAGACATCTACCACCCCACTACCAATACCAGATTAGAGCCATAAGGGAGACTAGACATCTACCAACCCACTACAACTATCAGATTAGAGCCATAAGGGAAACTAGACATCTACTACCCCACTACCACAATCAGATTAGAGCCATAAGGGAGCCTAGACATCTACCACCCCACTACCACTATCAAATTAGAGCCATAAGGGAGACTAGACATCTACCACCTCACTATCAGATTAGAGCCATAAAGGAGACTAGACACCTACCACCCCACTACCAATTCCAGATTAGAGCCATAAGGGAGACTAGACATCTACCACCCCACTACCACTATCAAATTAGATCCATAAGGGAGACTAGACATCTACCACCTCACTATCAGATTAGAGACATAAAGGAGACTAGACACCTACCACCCCACTACCAATTCCAGATTAGAGCCATAAGGGAGACTAGACATCTACCACCCCACTACCACTATCAAATTATAGCCATAAGGGAGACTAGACATCTACCACCCCACTACCACTATCAGATTAGAGCCAAAATGGAGACTAGACATCTGCCACCCCACTATCAGATTAGAGCCATAAGGGAGACTAGACATCTACCAACCCACTACCACTACCAGATTAGAGCCATAAGGGAGACTAGACATCTACCACCCCACTACCACTATCAAATTAGAGCCATAAGGGAGACTAGACATCTACCACCCCACTACCAGATTAGAGCCATAAAGGAGACTAGACACCTACCACCCCACTACCAATTCCAGATTAGAGCCATAAGGGAGTCTAGACATCTACCACCCCACTACCACTACCAGATTAGAGCCATAAGGGAGACTAGACATCTACCAACCCACGACCACTATCAGATTAGAGCCATAAGGGAGGCTAGACATCTACCACCCCATTACCACTATCAAATTAGAGCCATAAGGGAGACTAGACATCTACCACCCCACTACCACTATCAGATTATCGCCATAAGGGAGACTAGACATCTGCCACTACCACTATCAGATTAGAGCCATAAGGGAGCCTAGACATCTACCACCCCACTACCACTATCAGAATAGAGCCATAAGGGAGACTAGACATCTACCACCCCACTACCACAATCAGATTAGAGCCATAAGGGAGACTAGACATCTACCACCCCACTACCACTATCAAATTAGATCCATAAGGGAGACTAGACATCTACCACCTCACTATCAGATTAGAGCCATAAAGGAGACTAGACACCTACCACCCCACTACCAATTCCAGATTAGAGCCATAAGGGAGACTAGACATCTACCACCCCACTACCACTATCAAATTATAGCCATAAGGGAGCCTAGACATCTACCACCCCACTACCACTATCAGATTAGAGCCATAAGGGAGACTAGACATCTGCCACCCCACTATCAGATTAGAGCCATAAGGGAGACTAGACATCTACCAACCCACTACCACTACCAGATTAGAGCCATAAGGGAGACTAGACATCTACAACCCCACTACCACTATCAAATTAGAGCCATAAGGGAGCCTAGACATCTACCACCCCACTACCACTATCAGATTAGAGCCATAAGGGAGACTATACATCTACCACCCCACTACCACAATCAGATTAGAGCCATAAGGGAGACTAGACATCTACCACCCCACTACCACTATCAAATTAGAGCCATAAGGGAGACTAGACATCTACCACCCCACTACCACAATCAGATTAGAGCCATAAGGGAGCCTAGACATCTACCACCCCACTACCACTATCAAATTAGAGCCATAAGGGAGACTAGACATCTACCACCTCACTATCAGATTAGAGCCATAAAGGAGACTAGACACCTACCACCCCACTACCAATTCCAGATTAGAGCCATAAGGGAGACTAGACATCTACCACCCCACTACCACTATTAGATTAGAGCCATAAGGGAGACTAGACATCTACCACCCCACTACCACTACCAGATTAGAGCCATAAGGGAGCCTAGACATCTACCAACCCACGACCACTATCAGATTAGAGCCATAAGGGAGGCTAGACATCTACCACCCCACTACCACTATCAAATTAGAGCCATAAGGGAGACTAGACATCTACCACCCCACTACCACTATCAGATTATCGCCATAAGGGAGACTAGACATCTGCCACTACCACTATCAGATTAGAGCCATAAGGGAGACTAGACATCTACCACCCGACTACCACTATCAGATTAGAGCCATAAGGGAGACTAGACATCTACCACCCCACTACCAATACCAGATTAGAGCCATAAGGGAGACTAGACATCTACCAACCCACTACAACTATCAGATTAGAGCCATAAGGGAGACTAGACATCTACTACCCCACTACCACAATCAGATTAGAGCCATAAGGGAGCCTAGACATCTACCACCCCACTACCACTATCAAATTAGAGCCATAAGGGAGACTAGACATCTACCACCCCACTACCACTATCAGATTATCGCCATAAGGGAGACTAGACATCTGCCACTACCACTATCAGATTAGAGCCATAAGGGAGACTAGACATCTACCACCCGACTACCACTATCAGATTAGAGCCATAAGGGAGACTAGACATCTACCACCCCACTACCAATACCAGATTAGAGCCATAAGGGAGACTAGACATCTACCAACCCACTACAACTATCAGATTAGAGCCATAAGGGAAACTAGACATCTACTACCCCACTACCACTATAAAATTAGAGCCATAAGGGAGACTAGACATCTACCACCCCACTACCACTATCAGATTAGAGCCATAAGGGAGACTAGACATCTACCACCCCACTACCACTATCAAATTATAGCCATAAGGTAGACTAGACATCTACCACCCCACTACCACTATCAGATTAGAGCCATAAGGGAGACTAGACATCTGCCACCCCACTATCAGATTAGAGCCATAAGGGAGACTAGACATCTACCAACCCACTACCACTATCAAATTAGAGCCATAAGGGAGACTAGACATCTACCACCTCACTATCAGATTAGAGCCATAAAGGAGACTAGACACCTACCACCCCACTACCAATTCCAGATTAGAGCCATAAGGGAGACTAGACATCTACCACCCCACTACCACTATCAGACTATCGCCATAAGGGAGACTAGACATCTGCCACTACCACTATCAGATTAGAGCCATAAGGGAGACTAGACATCTACCACCCCACTACCACTACCATCTTAGAGCCATAAGGGAGACTAGACATCTACAACCCCACTACCACTATCAAATTAGAGCCATAAGGGAGCCTAGACATCTACCACCCCACTACCACTATCAGATTAGAGCCATAAGGGAGACTATACATCTACCACCCCACTACCACAATCAGATTAGAGCCATAAGGGAGACTAGACATCTACCAACCCACGACCACTATCAGATTAGAGCCATAAGGGAGGCTAGACATCTACCACCCCACTACCACTATCAAATTAGAGCCATAAGGGAGACTAGACATCTACCACCCCACTACCACTATCAGATTATCGCCATAAGGGAGACTAGACATCTGCCACTACCACTATCAGATTAGAGCCATAAGGGAGCCTAGACATCTACCACCCGACTACCACTATCAGATTAGAGCCATAAGGGAGACTAGACATCTACCACCCCACTACCAATACCAGATTAGAGCCATAAGGGAGACTAGACATCTACCAACCCACTACAACTATCAGATTAGAGCCATAAGGGAGACTAGACATCTACTACCCCACTACCACAATCAGATTAGAGCCATAAGGGAGCCTAGACATCTACCACCCCACTACCACTATCAAATTAGAGCCATAAGGGAGACTAGACATCTACCACCTCACTATCAGATTAGAGCCATAAAGGAGACTAGACACCTACCACCCCACTACCAATTCCAGATTAGAGCCATAAGGGAGACTAGACATCTACCACCCCACTACCACTATTAGATTAGAGCCATAAGGGAGACTAGACATCTACCACCCACTACCACTACCAGATTAGAGCCATAAGGGAGACTAGACATCTACCAACCCACGACCACTATCAGATTAGAGCCATAAGGGAGACTAGACATCTACCACCCCACTACCACTATCAGATTATCGCCATAAGGGAGACTAGACATCTGCCACTACCACTATCAGATTAGAGCCATAAGGGAGACTAGACATCTACCACCCGACTACCACTATCAGATTAGAGCCATAAGGGAGACTAGACATCTACCACCCCACTACCAATACCAGATTAGAGCCATAAGGGAGACTAGACATCTACCAACCCACTACAACTATCAGATTAGAGCCATAAGGGAAACTAGACATCTACTACCCCACTACCACTATAAAATTAGAGCCATAAGGGAGACTAGACATCTACCACCCCACTACCACTATCAGATTAGAGCCATAAGGGAGACTAGACATCTACCACCCCACTACCACTATCAAATTATAGCCATAAGGTAGACTAGACATCTACCACCCCACTACCACTATCAGATTAGAGCCATAAGGGAGACTAGACATCTGCCACCCCACTATCAGATTAGAGCCATAAGGGAGACTAGACATCTACCAACCCACTACCACTATCAAATTAGAGCCATAAGGGAGACTAGACATCTACCACCTCACTATCAGATTAGAGCCATAAAGGAGACTAGACACCTACCACCCCACTACCAATTCCAGATTAGAGCCATAAGGGAGACTAGACATCTACCACCCCACTACCACTATCAGACTATCGCCATAAGGGAGACTAGACATCTGCCACTACCACTATCAGATTAGAGCCATAAGGGAGACTAGACATCTACCACCCCACTACCACTACCATCTTAGAGCCATAAGGGAGACTAGACATCTACAACCCCACTACCACTATCAAATTAGAGCCATAAGGGAGCCTAGACATCTACCACCCCACTACCACTATCAGATTAGAGCCATAAGGGAGACTATACATCTACCACCCCACTACCACAATCAGATTAGAGCCATAAGGGAGACTAGACATCTACCACCCCACTACCACTATCAAATTAGAGCCATAAGGGAGACTAGACATCTACCACCCCACTACCACAATCAGATTAGAGCCATAAGGGAGCCTAGACATCTACCACCCCACTATCACTATCAAATTAGAGCCATAAGGGAGACTAGACATCTACCACCTCACTATCAGATTAGAGCCATAAAGGAGACTAGACACCTACCACCCCACTACCAATTCCAGATTAGAGCCATAAGGGAGACTAGACATCTACCACCCCACTACCACTATTAGATTAGAGCCATAAGGGAGACTAGACATCTACCACCCCACTACCACTACCAGATTAGAGCCATAAGGGAGACTAGACATCTACCAACCCACGACCACTATCAGATTAGAGCCATAAGGGAGGCTAGACATCTACCACCCCACTACCACTATCAAATTAGAGCCATAAGGGAGACTAGACATCTACCACCCCACTACCACTATCAGATTATCGCCATAAGGGAGACTAGACATCTGCCACTACCACTATCAGATTAGAGCCATAAGGGAGACTAGACATCTACCACCCGACTACCACTATCAGATTAGAGCCATAAGGGAGACTAGACATCTACCACCCCACTACCAATACCAGATTAGAGCCATAAGGGAGACTAGACATCTACCAACCCACTACAACTATCAGATCAGAGCCATAAGGGAAACTAGACATCTACTACCCCACTACCACAATCAGATTAGAGCCATAAGGGAGCCTAGACATCTACCACCCCACTACCACTATCAAATTAGAGCCATAAGGGAGACTAGACATCTACCACCTCACTATCAGATTAGAGCCATAAAGGAGACTAGACACCTACCACCCCACTACCAATTCCAGATTAGAGCCATAAGGGAGACTAGACATCTACCACCCCACTACCACTATTAGATTAGAGCCATAAGGGAGACTAGACATCTACCACCCCACTACCACTACCAGATTAGAGCCATAAGGGAGACTAGACATCTACCAACCCACGACCACTATCAGATTAGAGCCATAAGGGAGACTAGACATCTACCACCCCACTACCACTATCAGATTATCGCCATAAGGGAGACTAGACATCTGCCACTACCACTATCAGATTAGAGCCATAAGGGAGACTAGACATCTACCACCCGACTACCACTATCAGATTAGAGCCATAAGGGAGACTAGACATCTACCACCCCACTACCAATACCAGATTAGAGCCATAAGGGAGACTAGACATCTACCAACCCACTACAACTATCAGATTAGAGCCATAAGGGAAACTAGACATCTACTACCCCACTACCACTATAAAATTAGAGCCATAAGGGAGACTAGACATCTACCACCCCACTACCACTATCAGATTAGAGCCATAAGGGAGACTAGACATCTACCACCCCACTACCACTATCAAATTATAGCCATAAGGTAGACTAGACATCTACCACCCCACTACCACTATCAGATTAGAGCCATAAGGGAGACTAGACATCTGCCACCCCACTATCAGATTAGAGCCATAAGGGAGACTAGACATCTACCAACCCACTACCACTATCAAATTAGAGCCATAAGGGAGACTAGACATCTACCACCTCACTATCAGATTAGAGCCATAAAGGAGACTAGACACCTACCACCCCACTACCAATTCCAGATTAGAGCCATAAGGGAGACTAGACATCTACCACCCCACTACCACTATCAGACTATCGCCATAAGGGAGACTAGACATCTGCCACTACCACTATCAGATTAGAGCCATAAGGGAGACTAGACATCTACCACCCCACTACCACTACCATCTTAGAGTCATAAGGGAGACTAGACAACTACCACCCCACTACCACTACCATATTAGAGCCATAAGGGAGACTAGACATCTACCACCCCACTACCACTATCAGATTAGAGCCATAAGGGAGACTAGACATCTACCACCCCACTACCACTATCAGATTAGAGCCATAAGGGAGACTAGACATCTACCACCCCACTACCAATACCAGATTAGAGTCATAAGTGAGACTAGACATCTACCAACCCACTACAACTATCAGATTAGAGCCATAAGGGAGACTATACATCTACCACCCCACTACCACAATCAGATTAGAGCCATAAGGGAGACTAGACATCTACCACCACACTACCACTATCAAATTAGAGCCATAAGGGAGACTAGAAATCTACCACCTCACTATCAGATTAGAGCCATAAAGGAGACTAGACACCTACCACCCCACTACCAATTCCAGATTAGAGCCATAAGGGAGACTAGACATCTACCAACCCACGACCACTATCAGATTAGAGCCATAAGGGAGGCTAGACATCTACCACCCCACTACCACTATCAAATTAGAGCCATAAGGAAGACTAGACATCTTCCACCCCTCTACCACTATCAGATTATCGCCATAAGGGACACTAGACATCTGCCACTACCACTATCAGATTAGAGCCATAAGGGAGACTAGACATCTACCAACCCACTACCACTACCAGCTTAGAGCCATAAGGGAGACTAGACATCTACCACCCCACTACCACTACCATATTAGAGCCATAAGGGAGACTAGACATCTACCACCCCACTACCACTATAAGATTAGAGCCATAAGGGAGACTAGACATCTACCACCCCACTACCACTATCAGATTAGAGCCATAAGGGAGACTAGACATCTACCACCCCACTACCAATACCAGATTAGAGCCATAAGGGAGACTAGACATCAACCAACCCACTACAACTATCAGATTAGAGCCATAAGGGAGACTAGACATCTACCACCCCACTACCACTATCAGATTAGAGCCATAAGGGAGACTAGACATCAACCAAACCACTACAACTATCAGATTAGAGCCATAAAGGAGACTAGACATCTACCACTACCACTATCAGATTATAGCCATAAGGGAGACTAGACATCTACCAACCCACTACCACTATCAGATTAGAGCCATAAGGGAGACTAGACATCTACCACCCCACTACCACTATCAAATTAGAGCCATAAGGGAGACTAGACATCTACCACCCCTCTACCACTATCAGATTAGAGCCATAAGGGAGACTAGACATCTACCACCCCACTACCACTATCAGATTAGAGCCATAAGGGAGACTAGACATCTAACAACCCACTATCAGATTAGAGCCATACGGGAGACTAGACATCTACCACCCCACTACACTATTAAATTAGAGCCGTAAGGGAGACTAGACATCTACAACCCCACTACCACTATCAGATTAGAGCCATAAGGGAGACTAGACATCTACCACCCCACTACCACTACCAGATTAGAGCCATAAGGGAGACTAGACATCTGTAACCCCACTATCAGATTAGAGCCATAAGGGAGACTAGACATCTACCAACCCACTACCACTACCAGATTAGAACCATAAGGGAGACTAGACATCTACCACCCCACTACCACTATCAAATTAGAGCCATAAGGGAGCCTAGACATCTACCACCCCACTACCACTATCAGATTAGAGCCATAAGGGAGACTATACATCTACCACCCCACTACCACAATCAGATTAGAGCCATAAGGGAGACTAGACATCTACCACCCCACTACCACTATCAAATTAGAGCCATAAGGGAGACTAGACATCTACCACCCCACTACCACTACCAGATTAGAGCCATAAGGGAGACTAGACATCTACCAACCCATTACCACTATCAGATTAGAGCCATAAGGGAGACCAGACATCTACCACCCCACTACCACTATCAAATTAGAGCCTTAAGGGAGACTAGACATCTACCACCCCTCTACCACTATCAGATTAGAGCCATAAGGGAGACTAGACATCTACCACCCCACTACCACTATCAGATTAGAGCCATAAGGGAGACTAGACATCTAACAACCCACTATCAGATTAGAGCCATACGGGAGACTAGACATCTACCACCCCACTACCACTATTAAATTAGAGCCATAAGGGAGACTAGACATCTACCACCCCACTACCACTATCAGATTAGAGCCATAAGGGAGACTAGACATCTACCAACCCACTACCACTATCAGATTAGAGCCAAAAGGGAGACTAGACATCTACCACCCCACTATCAGATTAGAGCCACAAGGGAGACTAGACATCTAGCACCCCACTACCACTATCAGAATAGAGCCATAAGGGAGACTAGACATCTACCACCCCCCTACAACTATCAGATTAGAGCCATACGGGAGACTAGACATCTACCACCCAACTACCACTACCAGATTAGAGCCATAAGGGAGACTAGACATCTACCACCCCACTACCACTACCAGATTAGAGCCATAAGGGAGACTAGACATCTACAACCGAACTACCACTATCAGATTAGAGCCATAAGGGAGACTAGACATCTACCACCCCACTACCACAATCAAATTATAGCCATAAGGGAGACTAGACATCTACCACCCCACTACCACTACCAGATTACAGCCATAAGGGAGACTAGACATCTACCAACCCACTACCACTATCAGATTACAGCCATAAGGGAGACTAGACATCTACCAACCCACTACCACTACCAGATTAGAGCCATAAGGGAGACTAGACATCTACCACCCCACTACCACTACCAGATTAGAGCCATAAGGGAGACTAGACATCTACCACCCCACTACCACTATCAGATTATAGCCATAAGGGAGACTAGACATCTACCAACCCACTACCACTATCAGATTAGAGCCATAAGGGAGACTAGACATCTACCACCCCACTACCACTATCAAATTAGAGCCATAAGGGAGACTAGACATCTACCACCCCTCTACCACTATCAGATTAGAGCCATAAGGGAGACTAGACATCTACCACCCCACTACCACTATCAGATTAGAGCCATAAGGGAGACTAGACATCTAACAACCCACTATCAGATTAGAGCCATACGGGAGACTAGACATCTACCACCCCACTACACTATTAAATTAGAGCCGTAAGGGAGACTAGACATCTACAACCCCACTACCACTATCAGATTAGAGCCATAAGGGAGACTAGACATCTACCACCCCACTACCACTACCAGATTAGAGCCATAAGGGAGACTAGACATCTGTAACCCCACTATCAGATTAGAGCCATAAGGGAGACTAGACATCTACCAACCCACTACCACTACCAGATTAGAACCATAAGGGAGACTAGACATCTACCACCCCACTACCACTATCAAATTAGAGCCATAAGGGAGCCTAGACATCTACCACCCCACTACCACTATCAGATTAGAGCCATAAGGGAGACTATACATCTACCACCCCACTACCACAATCAGATTAGAGCCATAAGGGAGACTAGACATCTACCACCCCACTACCACTATCAAATTAGAGCCATAAGGGAGACTAGACATCTACCACCCCACTACCACTACCAGATTAGAGCCATAAGGGAGACTAGACATCTACCAACCCATTACCACTATCAGATTAGAGCCATAAGGGAGACCAGACATCTACCACCCCACTACCACTATCAAATTAGAGCCTTAAGGGAGACTAGACATCTACCACCCCTCTACCACTATCAGATTAGAGCCATAAGGGAGACTAGACATCTACCACCCCACTACCACTATCAGATTAGAGCCATAAGGGAGACTAGACATCTAACAACCCACTATCAGATTAGAGCCATACGGGAGACTAGACATCTACCACCCCACTACCACTATTAAATTAGAGCCATAAGGGAGACTAGACATCTACCACCCCACTACCACTATCAGATTAGAGCCATAAGGGAGACTAGACATCTACCAACCCACTACCACTATCAGATTAGAGCCAAAAGGGAGACTAGACATCTACCACCCCACTATCAGATTAGAGCCACAAGGGAGACTAGACATCTAGCACCCCACTACCACTATCAGAATAGAGCCATAAGGGAGACTAGACATCTACCACCCCCCTACAACTATCAGATTAGAGCCATACGGGAGACTAGACATCTACCACCCAACTACCACTACCAGATTAGAGCCATAAGGGAGACTAGACATCTACCACCCCACTACCACTACCAGATTAGAGCCATAAGGGAGACTAGACATCTACAACCGAACTACCACTATCAGATTAGAGCCATAAGGGAGACTAGACATCTACCACCCCACTACCACAATCAAATTATAGCCATAAGGGAGACTAGACATCTACCACCCCACTACCACTACCAGATTACAGCCATAAGGGAGACTAGACATCTACCACCCCACTACCACTATAAGATTAGAGCCATAAGGGAAACTAGACATCTACAACCCCACTACAACTATCAGATTAGAGCCATAAGGGAGACTAGACATCTACCACCCCACTACCACTATCAAATTATAGCCATAAGGGAGACTAGACATCTACCACCCTACTACCACTATCAAATTATAGCCATAAGGGAGACTAGACATCTACCACCCCACTACCACTATCAAATTAGAGCCGTAAGGGAGACTAGACATCTACCACCCAACTATCAGATTAGAGCCATAAGGGAGACTAGACATCTAGCACCCCACTACCACTATCAGAATAGAGCCATAAGGGAGACTAGACATCTACCACCCCCCTACAACTATCAGATTAGAGCCATACGGGAGACTAGACATCTACCACCCAACTACCACTACCAGATTAGAGCCATAAGGGAGACTAGACATCTACCACCCCACTACCACTACCAGATTAGAGCCATAAGGGAGACTAGACTTCTACAACCCCACTACCACTATCAGATTAGAGCCATAAAGGAGACTAGACATCTACCACCCCACTACCACTATCAAATTATAGCCATAAGGGAGACTAGACATCTACCACCCCACTACCACTATCAGATTAGAGCCATAAGGGAGACTAGACATCTGCCACCCCACTATCAGATTAGAGCCATAACGGGAGACTAGACATCTACCAACCCACTACCACTACCAGATTAGAGCCATAAGGGAGACTAGACATCTACCACCCCACTACCACTACCAGATTAGAGCCATAAGGGAGACTAGACATCTACCACCCCACTACCACTATAAGATTAGAGCCATAAGGGAGACTAGACATCTACCACCCCACTACCACTATCAGATTAGAGCCATAAGGGAGACTAGACATCTACCACCCTACTACCATTACCAGATTAGAGCCATAAGGGAGACTAGACATCTACAACCCCACTACCACTATCAGATTAGAGCCATAAGGGAGACTAGACATCTACCACCCCACTACCACTATCAAATTATAGCCATAAGGGAGACTAGACATCTAACACCCCACTACCACTATCAAATTATAGCCATAAGGGAGACTAGACATCTACCACCCCACTACCACTATCAAATTAGAGCCATAAGGGAGACTAGACATCTACCACCCCACTATCAGATTAGAGCCATAAGGGAGACTAGACATCTAGCAACCCACTACCACTATCAGAATAGAGCCAAAAGGGAGACTAGACATCTACCACCCCCCTACAACTATCAGATTAGAGCCATACGGGAGACAAGACATCTACCACCCAACTACCACTACCAGATTAGAGCCATAAGGGAGACTAGACATCTACCACCCCACTACCACTACCAGATTAGAGCCATAAGGGAGACTAGACATCTGTCACCCCACTATCAGATTAGAGCCATAAGGGAGACTAGACATCTACCAACCCACTACCACTACCAGATTAGAACCATAAGGGAGACTAGACATCTACCACCCCACTACCACTATCAAATTAGAGCCATAAGGGAGCCTAGACATCTACCACCCCACTACCACTATCAGATTAGAGCCATAAGGGAGACTATACATCTACCACCCCACTACCACAATCAGATTAGAGCCATAAGGGAGACTAGACATCTACCACCCCACTACCACTATCAAATTAGAGCCATAAGGGAGACTAGACATCTACCACCCCACTACCACTATCAGATTAGAGCCATAAGGGAGACTAGACATCTACCAACCCACTACCACTATCAGATTAGAGCCATAAGGGAGACTAGACATCGACCACCCCACTACCACTATCAAATTAGAGCCATAAGGGAGACTAGACATCTACCACCCCTCTACCACTATCAGATTAGAGCCATAAGGGAGACTAGACATCTGTCACCCCACTATCAGATTAGAGCCATAAGGGAGACTAGACATCTACCAACCCACTACCACTACCAGATTAGAACCATAAGGGAGACTAGACATCTACCACCCCACTACCACTATCAAATTAGAGCCATAAGGGAGCCTAGACATCTACCACCCCATTACCACTATCAGATTAGAGCCATAAGGGAGACTATACATCTACCACCCCACTACCACAATCAGATTAGAGCCATAAGGGAGACTAGACATCTACCACCCCACTACCACTATCAAATTAGAGCCATAAGGGAGACTAGACATCTACCACCCCACTACCACTACCAGATTAGAGCCATAAGGGAGACTAGACATCTACCAACCCACTACCACTATCAGTTTAGAGCCATAAGGGAGACTAGACATCTACCACCCCACTACCACTATCAAATTAGAGCCATAAGGGAGACAAGACATCTACCACCCCTCTACCACTATCAGATTAGAGCCATAAGGGAGACTAGACATCTACCACCCCACTACCACTATCAGATTAGAGCCATAAGGGAGACTAGACATCTAACAACCCACTATCAGATTAGAGCCATACGGGAGACTAGACATCTACCAACCCACTACCACTACCAGATTAGAACCATAAGGGAGACTAGACATCTACCACCCCACTACCACTATCAAATTAGAGCCATAAGGGAGCCTAGACATCTACCACCCCACTACCACTATCAGATTAGAGCCATAAGGGAGACTATACATCTACCACCCCACTACCACAATCAGATTAGAGCCATAAGGGAGACTAGACATCTACCACCCCACTACCACTATCAAATTAGAGCCATAAGGGAGACTAGACATCTACCACCCCACTACCACTATCAGATTAGAGCCATAAGGGAGACTAGACATCTACCAACCCACTACCACTATCAGATTAGAGCCATAAGGGAGACTAGACATCGACCACCCCACTACCACTATCAAATTAGAGCCATAAGGGAGACTAGACATCTACCACCCCTCTACCACTATCAGATTAGAGCCATAAGGGAGACTAGACATCTCTCACCCCACTATCAGATTAGAGCCATAAGGGAGACTAGACATCTACCAACCCACTACCACTACCAGATTAGAACCATAAGGGAGACTAGACATCTACCACCCCACTACCACTATCAAATTAGAGCCATAAGGGAGCCTAGACATCTACCACCCCACTACCACTATCAGATTAGAGCCATAAGGGAGACTATACATCTACCACCCCACTACCACAATCAGATTAGAGCCATAAGGGAGACTAGACATCTACCACCCCACTACCACTATCAAATTAGAGCCATAAGGGAGACTAGACATCTACCACCCCACTACCACTACCAGATTAGAGCCATAAGGGAGACTAGACATCTACCAACATACTACCACTATCAGATTAGAGCCATAAGGGAGACTAGACATCTACCACCCCACTACCACTATCAAATTAGAGCCATAAGGGAGACTAGACATCTACCACCCCTCTACCACTATCAGATTAGAGCCATAAGGGAGACTAGACATCTACCACCCCACTACCACTATCAGATTAGAGCCATAAGGGAGACTAGACATCTAACAACCCACTATCAGATTAGAGCCATACGGGAGACTAGACATCTACCACCCCACTACCACTATTAAATTAGAGCCATAAGGGAGACTAGACATCTACCACCCCACTACCACTATCAGATTAGAGCCATAAGGGAGACTAGACATCTACCAACCCACTACCACTATCAGATTAGAGCCAAAAGGGAGACTAGACATCTACCACCCCACTATCAGATTAGAGCCACAAGGGAGACTAGACATCTAGCACCCCACTACCACTATCAGAATAGAGCCATAAGGGAGACTAGACATCTACCACCCCCCTACAACTATCAGATTAGAGCCATACGGGAGACTAGACATCTACCACCCAACTACCACTACCAGATTAGAGCCATAAGGGAGACTAGACATCTACCACCCCACTACCACTACCAGATTAGAGCCATAAGGGAGACTAGACATCTACAACCGAACTACCACTATCAGATTAGAGCCATAAGGGAGACTAGACATCTACCACCCCACTACCACAATCAAATTATAGCCATAAGGGAGACTAGACATCTACCACCCCACTACCACTACCAGATTACAGCCATAAGGGAGACTAGACATCTACCAACCCACTACCACTATCAGATTACAGCCATAAGGGAGACTAGACATCTACCAACCCACTACCACTACCAGATTAGAGCCATAAGGGAGACTAGACATCTACCACCCCACTACCACTACCAGATTAGAGCCATAAGGGAGACTAGACATCTACCACCCCACTACCACTATAAGATTAGAGCCATAAGGGAAACTAGACATCTACAACCCCACTACCACTATCAGATTAGAGCCATAAGGGAGACTAGACATCTACCACCCCACTACCACTATCAAATTATAGCCATAAGGGAGACTAGACATCTACCACCCTACTACCACTATCAAATTATAGCCATAAGGGAGACTAGACATCTACCACCCCACTACCACTATCAAATTAGAGCCGTAAGGGAGACTAGACATCTACCACCCAACTATCAGATTAGAGCCATAAGGGAGACTAGACATCTAGCACCCCACTACCACTATCAGAATAGAGCCATAAGGGAGACTAGACATCTACCACCCCCCTACAACTATCAGATTAGAGCCATACGGGAGACTAGACATCTACCACCCAACTACCACTACCAGATTAGAGCCATAAGGGAGACTAGACATCTACCACCCCACTACCACTACCAGATTAGAGCCATAAGGGAGACTAGACATCTACAACCCCACTACCACTATCAGATTAGAGCCATAAAGGAGACTAGACATCTACCACCCCACTACCACTATCAAATTATAGCCATAAGGGAGACTAGACATCTACCACCCCACTACCACTATCAGATTAGAGCCATAAGGGAGACTAGACATCTGCCACCCCACTATCAGATTAGAGCCATAACGGGAGACTAGACATCTACCAACCCACTACCACTACCAGATTAGAGCCATAAGGGAGACTAGACATCTACCACCCCACTACCACTATAAGATTAGAGCCATAAGGGAGACTAGACATCTACCACCCCACTACCACTATCAGATTAGAGCCATAAGGAAGACTAGACATCTACCACCCTACTACCATTACCAGATTAGAGCCATAAGGGAGACTAGACATCTACAACCCCACTACCACTATCAGATTAGAGCCATAAGGGAGACTAGACATCTACCACCCCACTACCACTATCAAATTATAGCCATAAGGGAGACTAGACATCTACCACCCCACTACCACTATCAAATTATAGCCATAAAGGAGACTAGACATCTACCACCCCACTACCACTATCAAATTAGAGCCATAAGGGAGACTAGACATCTACCACCCCACTATCAGATTAGAGCCATAAGGGAGACTAGACATCTAGCAACCCACTACCAATATCAGAATAGAGCCAAAAGGGAGACTAGACATCTACCACCCCCCTACAACTATCAGATTAGAGCCATACGGGAAACAAGACATCTACCACCCAACTACCACTACCAGATTAGAGCCATAAGGGAGACTAGACATCTACCACCCCACTACCACTACCAGATTAGAGCCATAAGGGAGACTAGACATCTGTCACCCCACTATCAGATTAGAGCCATAAGGGAGACTAGACATCTACCAACCCACTACCACTACCAGATTAGAACCATAAGGGAGACTAGACATCTACCACCCCACTACCACTATCAAATTAGAGCCATAAGGGAGCCTAGACATCTACCACCCCACTACCACTATCAGATTAGAGCCATAAGGGAGACTATACATCTACCACCCCACTACCACAATCAGATTAGAGCCATAAGGGAGACTAGACATCTACCACCCCACTACCACTATCAAATTAGAGCCATAAGGGAGACTAGACATCTACCACCCCACTACCACTATCAGATTAGAGCCATAAGGGAGACTAGACATCTACCACCCCCCTACAACTATCAGATTAGAGCCATACGGGAAACAAGACATCTACCACCCAACTACCACTACCAGATTAGAGCCATAAGGGAGACTAGACATCTACCACCCCACTACCACTACCAGATTAGAGCCATAAGGGAAACTAGACATCTACAACCCCACTACCACTATCAGATTAGAGCCATACGGGAGACTAGACATCTACCACCCCACTACCACTATCAGATTAGAGCCATAAGGGAGACTAGACATCTAACAACCCACTATCAGATTAGAGCCATACAAGAGACTAGACATCTACCACCCCACTACCACTATTAAATTAGAGCCATAAGGGAGACTAGACATCTACCACCCCACTACCACTATCAGATTAGAGCCATAAGGGAGACTAGACATCTACCAACCCACTACCACTATCAGATTAGAGCCATATGGGAGACTAGACATCTACCACCCCACTATCAGATTAGAGCCAAAAGGGAGACTAGACATCTAGCACCCCACTACCACTATCAGAATAGAGCCATAAGGGAGACTAGACATCTACCACCCCCCTACAACTATCAGATTAGAGCCATACGGGAGACTAGACATCTACCACCCAACTACCACTACCACATTAGAGCCATAAGGGAGACTAGACATCTACCACCCCACTACCACTACCAGATTAGAGCCATAAGGGAGACTAGACATCTACAACCGAACTACCACTATCAGATTAGAGCCATAAGGGAGACTAGACATCTACCACCCCACTACCACAATCAAATTATAGCCATAAGGGAGACTAGACATCTACCACCCCACTACCACTATCAGATTAGAGCCATAAGGGAGACTAGACATCTGCCAACCCACTATCAGATTACAGCCATAAGGGAGACTAGACATCTACCAACCCACTACCACTACCAGATTTGAGCCATAAGGGAGACTAGACATCTACCACCCCACTACCACTACCAGATTAGAGCCATAAGGGAGACTAGACATCTACCACCCCACTACCACTATAAGATTAGAGCCATAAGGGAAACTAGACATCTACAACCCCACTACCACTATCAGATTAGAGCCATAAGGGAGACTAGACATCTACCACCCCACTACCACTATCAAATTATAGCCATAAGGGAGACTAGACATCTACCACCCTACTACCACTATCAAATTATAGCCATAAGGGAGACTAGACATCTACCACCCCACTACCACTATTAAATTAGAGCCGTAAGGGAGACTAGACATCTACCACCCAACTATCAGATTAGAGCCATAAGGGAGACTAGACATCTAGCACCCCACTACCACTATCAGAATAGAGCCATAAGGGAGACTAGACATCTACCACCCCCCTACAACTATCAGATTAGAGCCATACGGGAGACTAGACATCTACCACCCAACTACCACTACCAGATTAGAGCCATAAGGGAGACTAGACATCTACCACCCCACTACCACTACCAGATTAGAGCCATAAGGGAGACTAGACATCTACAACCCCACTACCACTATCAGATTAGAGCCATAAAGGAGACTAGACATCTACCACCCCACTACCACTATCAAATTATAGCCACAAGGGAGACTAGACATCTACCACCCCACTACCACTATCAGATTAGAGCCATAAGGGAGACTAGACATCTGCCACCCCACTATCAGATTAGAGCCATAAGGGAGACTAGACATCTACCAACCCACTACCACTACCAGATTAGAGCCATAAGGGAGACTAGACATCTACCAACCCACTACCACTATCAGATTAGAGCCATATGGGAGACTAGACATCTACCACCCCACTATCAGATTAGAGCCAAAAGGGAGACTAGACATCTAGCACCCCACTACCACTATCAGAATAGAGCCATAAGGGAGACTAGACATCTACCACCCCCCTACAACTATCAGATTAGAGCCATACGGGAGACTAGACATCTACCACCCAACTACCACTACCACATTAGAGCCATAAGGGAGACTAGACATCTACCACCCCACTACCACTACCAGATTAGAGCCATAAGGGAGACTAGACATCTACAACCGAACTACCACTATCAGATTAGAGCCATAAGGGAGACTAGACATCTACCACCCCACTACCACAATCAAATTATAGCCATAAGGGAGACTAGACATCTACCACCCCACTACCACTATCAGATTAGAGCCATAAGGGAGACTAGACATCTGCCAACCCACTATCAGATTACAGCCATAAGGGAGACTAGACATCTACCAACCCACTACCACTACCAGATTTGAGCCATAAGGGAGACTAGACATCTACCACCCCACTACCACTACCAGATTAGAGCCATAAGGGAGACTAGACATCTACCACCCCACTACCACTATAAGATTAGAGCCATAAGGGAAACTAGACATCTACAACCCCACTACCACTATCAGATTAGAGCCATAAGGGAGACTAGACATCTACCACCCCACTACCACTATCAAATTATAGCCATAAGGGAGACTAGACATCTACCACCCTACTACCACTATCAAATTATAGCCATAAGGGAGACTAGACATCTACCACCCCACTACCACTATTAAATTAGAGCCGTAAGGGAGACTAGACATCTACCACCCAACTATCAGATTAGAGCCATAAGGGAGACTAGACATCTAGCACCCCACTACCACTATCAGAATAGAGCCATAAGGGAGACTAGACATCTACCACCCCCCTACAACTATCAGATTAGAGCCATACGGGAGACTAGACATCTACCACCCAACTACCACTACCAGATTAGAGCCATAAGGGAGACTAGACATCTACCACCCCACTACCACTACCAGATTAGAGCCATAAGGGAGACTAGACATCTACAACCCCACTACCACTATCAGATTAGAGCCATAAAGGAGACTAGACATCTACCACCCCACTACCACTATCAAATTATAGCCACAAGGGAGACTAGACATCTACCACCCCACTACCACTATCAGATTAGAGCCATAAGGGAGACTAGACATCTGCCACCCCACTATCAGATTAGAGCCATAAGGGAGACTAGACATCTACCAACCCACTACCACTACCAGATTAGAGCCATAAGGGAGACTAGACATCTACCACCCCACTACCACTACCAGATTAGAGCCATAAGGGAGACTAGACATCTACCACCCCACTACCACTATAAGATTAGAGCCATAAGGGAGACTAGACATCTACCACCCCACTACCACTATCAGATTAGAGCCATAAGGGAGACTAGACATCTACCACCCTACTACCATTACCAGATTAGAGCCATAAGGGAGACTAGACATCTACAACCCCACTACCACTATCAGATTAGAGCCATAAGGGAGACTAGACATCTACCACCCCACTACCACTATCAGATTAGAGCCATAAGGGAGACTAGACATCTGCCACCCCACTATCAGATTAGAGCCATAAGGGAGACTAGACATCTACCAACCCACTACCACTACCAGATTAGAGCCATAAGGGAGACTAGACATCTACCACCCCACTACCACTATCAGATTAGAGCCATAAAGGAGACTAGACATCTAACAACCCACTATCAGATTAGAACCATACAAGAGACTAGACATCTACCACCCCACTACCACTATTAAATTAGAGCCATAAGGGAGACTAGACATCTACCAACCCACTACCACTATCAGATTAGAGCCATAAGGGAGACTAGACATCTACCACCCCACTATCAGATTAGAGCCACAAGGGAGACTAGACATCTAGCACCCCACTACCACTATCAGATTAGAGCCATAAGGGAGACTAGACATCTACCAACCCACTACCACTATCAGATTAGAGCCATAAGGGAGACTAGACATCTACCACCCCACTATCAGATTAGAGCCACAAGGGAGACTAGACATCTAGCACCCCACTACCACTATCAGAATAGAGCCATAAGGGAGACTAGACATCTACCACCCCCCTACAACTATCAGATTAGAGCCATACGGGAGACTAGACATCTACCACCCAACTACCACTACCACATTAGAGCCATAAGGGAGACTAGACATCTACCACCCCACTACCACTACCAGATTAGAGCCATAAGGGAGACTAGACATCTACAACCGAACTACCACTATCAGATTAGAGCCATAAGGGAGACTAGACATCTACCACCCCACTACCACAATCAAATTATAGCCATAAGGGAGACTAGACATCTACCACCCCACTACCACTATCAGATTAGAGCCATAAGGGAGACTAGACATCTGCCAACCCACTATCAGATTACAGCCATAAGGGAGACTAGACATCTACCAACCCACTACCACTACCAGATTTGAGCCATAAGGGAGACTAGACATCTACCACCCCACTACCACTACCAGATTAGAGCCATAAGGGAGACTAGACATCTACCACCCCACTACCACTATAAGATTAGAGCCATAAGGGAAACTAGACATCTACAACCCCACTACCACTATCAGATTAGAGCCATAAGGGAGACTAGACATCTACCACCCCACTACCACTATCAAATTATAGCCATAAGGGAGACTAGACATCTACCACCCTACTACCACTATCAAATTATAGCCATAAGGGAGACTAGACATCTACCACCCCACTACCACTATCAAATTAGAGCCGTAAGGGAGACTAGACATCTACCACCCAACTATCAGATTAGAGCCATAAGGGAGACTAGACATCTAGCACCCCACTACCACTATCAGAATAGAGCCATAAGGGAGACTAGACATCTACCACCCCCCTACAACTATCAGATTAGAGCCATACGGGAGACTAGACATCTACCACCCAACTACCACTACCAGATTAGAGCCATAAGGGAGACTAGACATCTACCACCCCACTACCACTACCAGATTAGAGCCATAAGGGAGACTAGACATCTACAACCCCACTACCACTATCAGATTAGAGCCATAAAGGAGACTAGACATCTACCACCCCACTACCACTATCAAATTATAGCCATAAGGGAGACTAGACATCTACCACCCCACTACCACTATCAGATTAGAGCCATAAGGGAGACTAGACATCTGCCACCCCACTATCAGATTAGAGCCATAAGGGAGACTAGACATCTACCAACCCACTACCACTACCAGATTAGAGCCATAAGGGAGACTAGACATCTACCACCCCACTACCACTACCAGATTAGAGCCATAAGGGAGACTAGACATCTACCACCCCACTACCACTATAAGATTAGAGCCATAAGGGAGACTAGACATCTACCACCCCACTACCACTATCAGATTAGAGCCATAAGGGAGACTAGACATCTACCACCCTACTACCATTACCAGATTAGAGCCATAAGGGAGACTAGACATCTACAACCCCACTACCACTATCAGATTAGAGCCATAAGGGAGACTAGACATCTACCACCCCACTACCACTATCAGATTAGAGCCATATGGGAGACTAGACATCTGCCACCCCACTATCAGATTAGAGCCATAAGGGAGACTAGACATCTACCAACCCACTGCCACTACCAGATTAGAGCCATAAGGGAGACTAGACATCTACCACCCCACTACCACTACCAGATTAGAGCCATAAGGGAGACTAGACATCTACCACCCCACTACCACTATAAGATTAGAGCCATAAGGGAGACTAGACATCTACCACCCCACTACCACTATCAGATTAGAGCCATAAGGGAGACTAGACATCTACCACCCTGCTACCATTACCAGATTAGAGCCATAAGGGAGACTAGACATCTACAACCCCACTACCACTATCAGATTAGAGCCATAAGGGAGACTAGACATCTACCACCCCACTACCACTATCAAATTATAGCCATAAGCGAGACTAGACATCTACCACCCCACTATCAAATTAGAGCCATAAGGGAGACTAGACATCTACCACCCCACTATCAGATTAGAGCCATAAGGGAGACTAGACATCTAGCAACCCACTACCACTATCAGAATAGAGCCAAAAGGGAGACTAGACATCTACCACCCTCCTACAACTATCAGATTAGAGCCATACGGGAGACAAGACATCTACCACCCAACTACCACTACCAGATTAGAGCCATAAGGGAGACTAGACATCTACCACCCCACTACCACTACCAGATTAGAGCCATAAGGGAGACTAGACATCTGTCACCCCACTATCAGATTAGAGCCATAAGGGAGACTAGACATCTACCAACCCACTACCACTACCAGATTAGAACCATAAGGGAGACTAGACATCTACCACCCCACTACCACTATCAAATTAGAGCCATAAGGGAGCCTAGACATCTACCACCCCACTACCACTATCAGATTAGAGCCATAAGGGAGACTATACATCTACCACCCCACTACCACGATCAGATTAGAGCCATAAGGGAGACTAGACATCTACCACCCCACTACCACTATCAAATTAGAGCCATAAGGGAGACTAGACATCTACCACCCCACTACCACTATCAGATTAGAGCCATAAGGGAGACTAGACATCTACCAACCCACTACCACTATCAGATTAGAGCCATAAGGGAGACTAGACATCGACCACCCCACTACCACTATCAAATTAGAGCCATAAGGGAGACTAGACATCTACCACCCCTCTACCACTATCAGATTAGAGCCATAAGGGAGACTAGACATCTACCACCCCACTACCACTATCAGATTAGAGCCATAAGGGAGACTAGACATCTAACAACCCACTATCAGATTAGAGCCATAAGGGAGACTAGACATCTACAACCGAACTACCACTATCAGATTAGAGCCATAAGGGAGACTAGACATCTACCACCCCACTACCACAATCAAATTATAGCCATAAGGGAGACTAGACATCTACCACCCCACTACCACTATCAGATTAGAGCAATAAGGGAGACTAGACATCTGCCAACCCACTATCAGATTACAGCCATAAGGGAGACTAGACATCTACCAACCCACTACCACTACCAGATTAGAGCCATAAGGGAGACTAGACATCTACCACCCTACTACCACTATCAAATTATAGCCATAAGGGAGACTAGACATCTACCACCCCACTACCACTATCAAATTAGAGCCGTAAGGGAGACTAGACATCTACCACCCAACTATCAGATTAGAGCCATAAGGGTGACTAGACATCTAGCACCCCACTACCACTATCAGAATAGAGCCATAAGGGAGACTAGACATCTACCACCCCCCTACAACTATCAGATTAGAGCCATACGGGAGACTAGACATCTACCACCCAACTACCACTACCAGATTAGAGCCATAAGGGAGACTAGACATCTACCACCCCACTACCACTACCAGATTAGAGCCATAAGGGAGACTAGACATCTACAACCCCACTACCACTATCAGATTAGAGCCATAAAGGAGACTAGACATCTACCACCCCACTACCACTATCAAATTATAGCCATAAGGGAGACTAGACATCTACCACCCCACTACCACTATCAGATTAGAGCCATAAGGGAGACTAGACATCTGCCACCCCACTATCAGATTAGAGCCATAAGGGAGACTAGACATCTACCAACCCACTACCACTACCAGATTAGAGCCATAAGGGAGACTAGACATCTACCACCCCACTACCACTGCCAGATTAGAGCCATAATTGAGACTAGACATCTACCACCCCACTACCACTATAAGATTAGAGCCATAAGGGAGACTAGACATCTACCACCCCACTACCACTATCAGATTAGAGCCATAAGGGAGACTAGACATCTACCACCCTACTACCATTACCAGATTAGAGCCATAAGGGAGACTAGACATCTACAACCCCACTACCACTATCAGATTAGAGCCATAAGGGAGACTAGACATCTACCACCCCACTACCACTATCAAATTATAGCCATAAGGGAGACTAGACATCTACCACCCCACTACCACTATCAAATTATAGCCATAAGGGAGACTAGACATCTACCACCCCACTACCACTATCAAATTAGAGCCATAAGGGAGACTAGACATCTAGCAACCCACTACCACTATCAGAATAGAGCCATAAGGGAGACTAGACATCTACCACCCCCCTACAACTATCAGATTAGAGCCATACGGGAGACAAGACATCTACCACCCAACTACCACTACCAGATTAGAGCCATAAGGGAGACTAGACATCTACCACCCCACTACCACTACCAGATTAGAGCCATAAGGGAGACTAGACATCTACAACCCCACAACCACTATCAGATTAGAGCCATAAGGGAGACTAGACATCTACCACCCCACTACCACTATCAGATTAGAGCCATACGGGAGACTAGACATCTACCACCCAACTACCACTACCAGATTAGAGCCATAAGGGATCCTAGACATCTACCACCCCACTACCACTACCAGATTAGAGCCATAAGGGAGACTAGACATCTACAACCCCACTACCACTATCAGATTAGAGCCATAAGGGAGACTAGACATCTACCACCCCACTACCACTATCAAATTATAGCCATAAGGGAGACTAGACATCTACCACCCCACTACCACTATCAGATTAGAGCCATAAGGGAGACTAGACATCTGCCACCCCACTATCAGATTAGAGCCATAAGGGAGACTAGACATCTACCAACCCACTACCACTACCAGATTAGAGCCATAAGGGAGACTAGACATCTACCACCCCACTACCACTACCAGATTAGAGACATAAGGGAGACTAGACATCTACCACCCCACTACCACTATAAGATTAGAGCCATAAGGGAGACTAGACATCTACCACCCCACTACCACTATCAGATTAGAGCCATAAGGGAGACTAGACATCTACCACCCCACTACCATTACCAGATTAGAGCCATAAGGGAGACTAGACATCTACCACCTCACTACCACTATCAGATTAGAGCCATAAGGGAGACTAGACATCTACCACCTCACTATCAGATTAGAGCCATGAAGGAGACTAGACACCTACCACCCCACTACCAATTCCAGATTAGAGCCATAAGGGAGACTAGACATCTACCACCCCACTACCACTATCAGATTAGAGCCATAAGGGAGACTAGACATCTTCCACCCCACTACCACTACCAGATTAGAGCCATAAGGGAGACTAGACATCTACCAACCCACGACCACTATCAGATTAGATCCATAAGGGAGGCTAGACATCTACCACCCCACTACCACTATCAAATTAGAGCCATAAGGGAGACTAGACATCTACCACCCCTCTAACACTATCAGATTAGAGCCATAAGGGAGACTAGACATTTACCACCCCTCTACCACTATCAGATTAGAGCCATAAGGGAGACTAGACATCTGCCACCCCACTATCAGATTAGAGCCATAAGGGAGACTAGACATCTACCAACCCACTACCACTATCAGATTAGAGCCATAAGGGAGACTAAACATCTACCACCCCACTACCACTACCAGATTAGAGCCATAAGGGAGACTAGACATCTACCACCCCACTACCACTATCAGATTAGAGCCATAAGGGAGACTAGACATCTACCACCCCACTACCACTATCAGATTAGAGCCATAAGGGAGACTAGACATCTAACAACCCACTATCAGATTAGAGCCATACGGGAGACTAGACATCTACCACCCCTCTACCACTATTAAATTAGAGCCGTAAGGGAGACTAGACATCTACCACCCCACTACCACTATCAGATTAGAGCCATAAGGGAGACTAGACATCTACCAACCCACTACCACTATCAGATTAGAGCCATAAGGGAGACTAGACATCTACCACCCCACTACCACTATCAAATTAGAGCCGTAAGGGAGACTAGACATCTACCACCCCACTACCACTATCAGATTAGAGCCATAAGGGAGACTAGACATCTACCACCCCACTACCACTACCAGATTAGAGCCATAAGGGAGACTAGACATCTACAACCCCACTACCACTATCAGATTAGAGCCATAAGGGAGACTAGACATCTACCACCCCACTACCACTATTAAATTAGAGCCATAAGGGAGACTAGACATCTACCACCCCACTACCACTATCAGATTAGAGCCATAAGGGAGACTAGACATCTGCCACTACCACTATCAGATTAGAGCCATAAGGGACACTAGACATCTACCAACCCACTACCACTACCAGCTTAGAGCCATAAGGGAGACTAGACATCTACCACCCCACTACCACTACCATATTAGAGCCATAAGGGAGACTAGACATCTACCACCCCACTACCACTATAAGATTAGAGCCATAAGGGAGACTAGACATCTACCACCCCACTACCACTATCAAATTATAGCCATAAGGGAGACTAGACATCTACCACCCCACTACCACTATCAGATTAGAGCCATAAGGGAGACTAGACATCTGCCACCACACTATCAGATTAGAGCCATAAGGGAGACTAGACATCTACCACCCACTACCACTATCAAATTATAGCCATAAGGGAGACTAGACATCTACCACCCCCCTACAACTATCAGATTAGAGCCATACGGGAGACTAGACATCTACCACCCAACTACCACTACCAGATTAGAGCCATAAGGGAGGCTAGACATCTACCACCCCACTACCACTATCAAATTAGAGCCATAAGGGAGACTAGACATCTACCACCCCACTACCACTATCAAATTAGAGCCATAAGGGAGACTAGACATCTACCACCTCACTATCAGATTACAGCCATAAAGGAGACTAGACACCTACCACCCCACTACCAATTCCAGATTAGAGCCATAAGGGAGACTAGACATCTACCACCCCACTACCACTATCAGATTAGAGCCATAAGGGAGACTAGACATCTTCCACCCCACTACCACTACCAGATTAGAGCCATAAGGGAGACTAGACATCTACCAACCCACGACCACTATCAGATTAGAGCCATAAGGGAGGCTAGACATCTACCACCCCACTACCACTATCAAATTAGAGCCATAAGGGAGACTAGACATCTACCACCCCTCTAACACTATCAGATTAGAGCCATAAGGGAGACTAGACATCTACCACCCCACTACCACTATCAGATTATCGCCATAAGGGAGACTAGACATCTGCCACTACCACTATCAGATTAGAGCCATAAGGGAGACTAGACATCTACCAACCCACTACCACTATCAGATTAGAGCCATAAGGGAGACTAGACATCTACCACCCCACTACCACTATCAGATTAGAGCCATAAGGGAGACTAGACATCTACCACCCCACTACCATTACCAGATTAGAGCCATAAGGGAGACTAGACATCTACCACCTCACTACCACTATCAGATTAGAGCCATAAGGGAGACTAGACATCTACCACCCCACTACCACTATCAGATTAGAGCCATAAGGGAGACTAGACATCTACCACCCCACTACCACTATCAAATTATAGCCATAAAGGAGACTAGACATCTACCACCCCACTACCACTATCAGATTAGAGCCATAAGGGAGACTAGACATCTGCCACCCCACTATCAGATTAGAGCCATAAGGGAGATAGACATCTACCAACCCACTACCACTACCAGATTAGAGCCATAAGGGAGACTAGACATCTACCACCCCACTACCACTATCAAATTAGAGCCATACGGGAGACTAGACATCTACCACCCCACTACCACTATCAGATTAGAGCCATAAGGGAGACTAGACATCTACCACCCTACTACCATTACCAGATTAGAGCCATAAGGGAGACTAGACATCTACAACCCCACTACCACTATCAGATTAGAGCCATAAGGGAGACTAGACATCTACCACCCCACTACCACTATCAGATTAGAGCCATAAGGGAGACTAGACATCTGCCACCCCACTATCAGATTAGAGCCATAAGGGAGACTAGACATCTACCAACCCACTACCACTACCAGATTAGAGCCATAAGGGAGACTAGACATCTACCACCCCACTACCACTATCAGATTAGAGCCATAAAGGAGACTAGACATCTAACAACCCACTATCAGATTAGAGCCATACAAGAGACTAGACATCTACCACCCCACTACCACTATTAAATTAGAGCCATAAGGGAGACTAGACATCTACCAACCCACTACCACTATCAGATTAGAGCCATAAGGGAGACTAGACATCTACCACCCCACTATCAGATTAGAGCCACAAGGGAGACTAGACATCTAGCACCCCACTACCACTATCAGATTAGAGCCATAAGGGAGACTAGACATCTACCAACCCACTACCACTATCAGATTAGAGCCATAAGGGAGACTAGACATCTACCACCCCACTATCAGATTAGAGCCACAAGGGAGACTAGACATCTAGCACCCCACTACCACTATCAGAATAGAGCCATAAGGGAGACTAGACATCTACCACCCCCCTACAACTATCAGATTAGAGCCATACGGGAGACTAGACATCTACCACCCAACTACCACTACCACATTAGAGCCATAAGGGAGACTAGACATCTACCACCCCACTACCACTACCAGATTAGAGCCATAAGGGAGACTAGACATCTACAACCGAACTACCACTATCAGATTAGAGCCATAAGGGAGACTAGACATCTACCACCCCACTACCACAATCAAATTATAGCCATAAGGGAGACTAGACATCTACCACCCCACTACCACTATCAGATTAGAGCCATAAGGGAGACTAGACATCTGCCAACCCACTATCAGATTACAGCCATAAGGGAGACTAGACATCTACCAACCCACTACCACTACCAGATTTGAGCCATAAGGGAGACTAGACATCTACCACCCCACTACCACTACCAGATTAGAGCCATAAGGGAGACTAGACATCTACCACCCCACTACCACTATAAGATTAGAGCCATAAGGGAAACTAGACATCTACAACCCCACTACCACTATCAGATTAGAGCCATAAGGGAGACTAGACATCTACCACCCCACTACCACTATCAAATTATAGCCATAAGGGAGACTAGACATCTACCACCCTACTACCACTATCAAATTATAGCCATAAGGGAGACTAGACATCTACCACCCCACTACCACTATCAAATTAGAGCCGTAAGGGAGACTAGACATCTACCACCCAACTATCAGATTAGAGCCATAAGGGAGACTAGACATCTAGCACCCCACTACCACTATCAGAATAGAGCCATAAGGGAGACTAGACATCTACCACCCCCCTACAACTATCAGATTAGAGCCATACGGGAGACTAGACATCTACCACCCAACTACCACTACCAGATTAGAGCCATAAGGGAGACTAGACATCTACCACCCCACTACCACTACCAGATTAGAGCCATAAGGGAGACTAGACATCTACAACCCCACTACCACTATCAGATTAGAGCCATAAAGGAGACTAGACATCTACCACCCCACTACCACTATCAAATTATAGCCATAAGGGAGACTAGACATCTACCACCCCACTACCACTATCAGATTAGAGCCATAAGGGAGACTAGACATCTGCCACCCCACTATCAGATTAGAGCCATAAGGGAGACTAGACATCTACCAACCCACTACCACTACCAGATTAGAGCCATAAGGGAGACTAGACATCTACCACCCCACTACCACTACCAGATTAGAGCCATAAGGGAGACTAGACATCTACCACCCCACTACCACTATAAGATTAGAGCCATAAGGGAGACTAGACATCTACCACCCCACTACCACTATCAGATTAGAGCCATAAGGGAGACTAGACATCTACCACCCTACTACCATTACCAGATTAGAGCCATAAGGGAGACTAGACATCTACAACCCCACTACCACTATCAGATTAGAGCCATAAGGGAGACTAGACATCTACCACCCCACTACCACTATCAGATTAGAGCCATAAGGGAGACTAGACATCTGCCACCCCACTATCAGATTAGAGCCATAAGGGAGACTAGACATCTACCAACCCACTACCACTACCAGATTAGAGCCATAAGGGAGACTAGACATCTACCACCCCACTACCACTACCAGATTAGAGCCATAAGGGAGACTAGACATCTACCACCCCACTACCACTATAAGATTAGAGCCATAAGGGAGACTAGACATCTACCACCCCACTACCACTATCAGATTAGAGCCATAAGGGAGACTAGACATCTACCACCCTGCTACCATTACCAGATTAGAGCCATAAGGGAGACTAGACATCTACAACCCCACTACCACTATCAGATTAGAGCCATAAGGGAGACTAGACATCTACCACCCCACTACCACTATCAAATTATAGCCATAAGCGAGACTAGACATCTACCACCCCACTATCAAATTAGAGCCATAAGGGAGACTAGACATCTACCACCCCACTATCAGATTAGAGCCATAAGGGAGACTAGACATCTAGCAACCCACTACCACTATCAGAATAGAGCCAAAAGGGAGACTAGACATCTACCACCCTCCTACAACTATCAGATTAGAGCCATACGGGAGACAAGACATCTACCACCCAACTACCACTACCAGATTAGAGCCATAAGGGAGACTAGACATCTACCACCCCACTACCACTACCAGATTAGAGCCATAAGGGAGACTAGACATCTGTCACCCCACTATCAGATTAGAGCCATAAGGGAGACTAGACATCTACCAACCCACTACCACTACCAGATTAGAACCATAAGGGAGACTAGACATCTACCACCCCACTACCACTATCAAATTAGAGCCATAAGGGAGCCTAGACATCTACCACCCCACTACCACTATCAGATTAGAGCCATAAGGGAGACTATACATCTACCACCCCACTACCACGATCAGATTAGAGCCATAAGGGAGACTAGACATCTACCACCCCACTACCACTATCAAATTAGAGCCATAAGGGAGACTAGACATCTACCACCCCACTACCACTATCAGATTAGAGCCATAAGGGAGACTAGACATCTAACAACCCACTATCAGATTAGAGCCATACGGGAGACTAGACATCTACCACCCCACTACCACTATTAAATTAGAGCCATAAGGGAGACTAGACATCTACCACCCCACTACCACTATCAGATTAGAGCCATAAGGGAGACTAGACATCTACCACCCAACTATCAGATTAGAGCCACAAGTGAGACTAAACATCTACCAACCCACTACCACTATCAGATTAGAGCCATAAGGGAGACTAGACATCTACCACCCAACTATCAGATTAGAGCCACAAGTGAGACTAAACATCTAGCACCCCACTACCACTATCAGAATAGAGCCATACGGGAGACTAGACATCTACCACCCAACTACCACTACCAGATTAGAGCCATAAGGGAGACTAGACATCTACCACCCCACTACCACTACCAGATTAGAGCCATAAGGGAGACTAGACATCTACAACCGAACTACCACTATCAGATTAGAGCCATAAGGGAGACTAGACATCTACCACCCCACTACCACTATCAGATTAGAGCCATAAGGGAGACTAGACATCTACCAACCCACTACCACTATCAGATTAGAGCCATAAGGGAGACTAGACATCTACCACCCAACTATCAGATTAGAGCCACAAGTGAGACTAAACATCTAGCACCCCACTACCACTATCAGAATAGAGCCATAAGGGAGACTAGACATCTACCACCCCCCTACAACTATCAGATTAGAGCCATACGGGAGACTAGACATCTACCACCCAACTACCACTACCAGATTAGAGCCATAAGGGAGACTAGACATCTACCACCCCACTACCACTACCAGATTAGAGCCATAAGGGAGACTAGACATCTACAACCGAACTACCACTATCAGATTAGAGCCATAAGGGAGACTAGACATCTACCACCCCACTACCACAATCAAATTATAGCCATAAGGGAGACTAGACATCTACCACCCCACTACCACTATAAGATTAGAGCAATAAGGGAGACTAGACATCTGCCAACCCACTATCAGATTACAGCCATAAGGGAGACTAGACATCTACCAACCCACTACCACTACCAGATTAGAGCCATAAGGGAGACTAGACATCTACCACCCCACTACCACTACCAGATTAGAGCCATAAGGGAAACTAGACATCTACAACCCCACTACCACTATCAGATTAGAGCCATAAGGGAGACTAGACATCTACCACCCCTCTACCACTATCAAATTATAGCCATAAGGGAGACTAGACATCTACCACCCTACTACCACTATCAAATTATAGCCATAAGGGAGACTAGACATCTACCACCCCACTACCACTATCAAATTAGAGCCGTAAGGGAGACTAGACATCTACCACCCAACTATCAGAGTAGAGCCATAAGGGTGACTAGACATCTAGCACCCCACTACCACTATCAGAATAGAGCCATAAGGGAGACTAGACATCTACCACCCCCCTACAACTATCAGATTAGAGCCATACGGGAGACTAGACATCTACCACCCAACTACCACTACCAGATTAGAGCCATAAGGGAGACTAGACATCTACCACCCCACTACCACTACCAGATTAGAGCCATAAGGGAGACTAGACATCTACAACCCCACTACCACTATCAGATTAGAGCCATAAAGGAGACTAGACATCTACCACCCCACTACCACTATCAAATTATAGCCATAAGGGAGACTAGACATCTACCACCCCACTACCACTATCAGATTAGAGCCATAAGGGAGACTAGACATCTGCCACCCCACTATCAGATTAGAGCCATAAGGGAGACTAGACATCTACCAACCCACTACCACTACCAGATTAGAGCCATAAGGGAGACTAGACATCTACCACCCCACTACCACTGCCAGATTAGAGCCATAATTGAGACTAGACATCTACCACCCCACTACCACTATAAGATTAGAGCCATAAGGGAGACTAGACATCTACCACCCCACTACCACTATCAGATTAGAGCCATAAGGGAGACTAGACATCTACCACCCTACTACCATTACCAGATTAGAGCCATAAGGGAGACTAGACATCTACAACCCCACTACCACTATCAGATTAGAGCCATAAGGGAGACTAGACATCTACCACCCCACTACCACTATCAAATTATAGCCATAAGGGAGACTAGACATCTACCACCCCACTACCACTATCAAATTATAGCCATAAGGGAGACTAGACATCTACCACCCCACTACCACTATCAAATTAGAGCCATAAGGGAGACTAGACATCTAGCAACCCACTACCACTATCAGAATAGAGCCATAAGGGAGACTAGACATCTACCACCCCCCTACAACTATCAGATTAGAGCCATACGGGAGACAAGACATCTACCACCCAACTACCACTACCAGATTAGAGCCATAAGGGAGACTAGACATCTACCACCCCACTACCACTACCAGATTAGAGCCATAAGGGAGACTAGACATCTACAACCCCACAACCACTATCAGATTAGAGCCATAAGGGAGACTAGACATCTACCACCCCACTACCACTATCAGATTAGAGCCATACGGGAGACTAGACATCTACCACCCAACTACCACTACCAGATTAGAGCCATAAGGGAGCCTAGACATCTACCACCCCACTACCACTACCAGATTAGAGCCATAAGGGAGACTAGACATCTACAACCCCACTACCACTATCAGATTAGAGCCATAAGGGAGACTAGACATCTACCACCCCACTACCACTATCAAATTATAGCCATAAGGGAGACTAGACATCTACCACCCCACTACCACTATCAGATTAGAGCCATAAGGGAGACTAGACATCTGCCACCCCACTATCAGATTAGAGCCATAAGGGAGACTAGACATCTACCAACCCACTACCACTACCAGATTAGAGCCATAAGGGAGACTAGACATCTACCACCCCACTACCACTACCAGATTAGAGCCATAAGGGAGACTAGACATCTACCACCCCACTACCACTATAAGATTAGAGCCATAAGGGAGACTAGACATCTACCACCCCACTACCACTATCAGATTAGAGCCATAAGGGAGAGTAGACATCTACCACCCCACTACCATTACCAGATTAGAGCCATAAGGGAGACTAGACATCTACCACCTCACTACCACTATCAGATTAGAGCCATAAGGGAGACTAGACATCTACCACCTCACTATCAGATTAGAGCCATGAAGGAGACTAGACACCTACCACCCCACTACCAATTCCAGATTAGAGCCATAAGGGAGACTAGACATCTACCACCCCACTACCACTATCAGATTAGAGCCATAAGGGAGACTAGACATCTTCCACCCCACTACCACTACCAGATTAGAGCCATAAGGGAGACTAGACATCTACCAACCCACGACCACTATCAGATTAGATCCATAAGGGAGGCTAGACATCTACCACCCCACTACCACTATCAAATTAGAGCCATAAGGGAGACTAGACATCTACCACCCCTCTAACACTATCAGATTAGAGCCATAAGGGAGACTAGACATTTACCACCCCTCTACCACTATCAGATTAGAGCCATAAGGGAGACTAGACATCTGCCACCCCACTATCAGATTAGAGCCATAAGGGAGACTAGACATCTACCAACCCACTACCACTATCAGATTAGAGCCATAAGGGAGACTAAACATCTACCACCCCACTACCACTACCAGATTAGAGCCATAAGGGAGACTAGACATCTACCACCCCACTACCACTATCAGATTAGAGCCATAAGGGAGACTAGACATCTACCACCCCACTACCACTATCAGATTAGAGCCATAAGGGAGACTAGACATCTAACAACCCACTATCAGATTAGAGCCATACGGGAGACTAGACATCTACCACCCCTCTACCACTATTAAATTAGAGCCGTAAGGGAGACTAGACATCTACCACCCCACTACCACTATCAGATTAGAGCCATAAGGGAGACTAGACATCTACCAACCCACTACCACTATCAGATTAGAGCCATAAGGGAGACTAGACATCTACCACCCCACTACCACTATCAAATTAGAGCCGTAAGGGAGACTAGACATCTACCACCCCACTACCACTATCAGATTAGAGCCATAAGGGAGACTAGACATCTACCACCCCACTACCACTACCAGATTAGAGCCATAAGGGAGACTAGACATCTACAACCCCACTACCACTATCAGATTAGAGCCATAAGGGAGACTAGACATCTACCACCCCACTACCACTATTAAATTAGAGCCATAAGGGAGACTAGACATCTACCACCCCACTACCACTATCAGATTAGAGCCATAAGGGAGACTAGACATCTGCCACTACCACTATCAGATTAGAGCCATAAGGGACACTAGACATCTACCAACCCACTACCACTACCAGCTTAGAGCCATAAGGGAGACTAGACATCTACCACCCCACTACCACTACCATATTAGAGCCATAAGGGAGACTAGACATCTACCACCCCACTACCACTATAAGATTAGAGCCATAAGGGAGACTAGACATCTACCACCCCACTACCACTATCAAATTATAGCCATAAGGGAGACTAGACATCTACCACCCCACTACCACTATCAGATTAGAGCCATAAGGGAGACTAGACATCTGCCACCACACTATCAGATTAGAGCCATAAGGGAGACTAGACATCTACCACCCACTACCACTATCAAATTATAGCCATAAGGGAGACTAGACATCTACCACCCCCCTACAACTATCAGATTAGAGCCATACGGGAGACTAGACATCTACCACCCAACTACCACTACCAGATTAGAGCCATAAAGGAGGCTAGACATCTACCACCCCACTACCACTATCAAATTAGAGCCATAAGGGAGACTAGACATCTACCACCCCACTACCACTATCAAATTAGAGCCATAAGGGAGACTAGACATCTACCACCTCACTATCAGATTACAGCCATAAAGGAGACTAGACACCTACCACCCCACTACCAATTCCAGATTAGAGCCATAAGGGAGACTAGACATCTACCACCCCACTACCACTATCAGATTAGAGCCATAAGGGAGACTAGACATCTTCCACCCCACTACCACTACCAGATTAGAGCCATAAGGGAGACTAGACATCTACCAACCCACGACCACTATCAGATTAGAGCCATAAGGGAGGCTAGACATCTACCACCCCACTACCACTATCAAATTAGAGCCATAAGGGAGACTAGACATCTACCACCCCTCTAACACTATCAGATTAGAGCCATAAGGGAGACTAGACATCTACCACCCCACTACCACTATCAGATTATCGCCATAAGGGAGACTAGACATCTGCCACTACCACTATCAGATTAGAGCCATAAGGGAGACTAGACATCTACCAACCCACTACCACTACCAGCTTAGAGCCATAAGGGAGACTAGACATCTACCACCCCACTACCACTATAAGATTAGAGCCATAAGGGAGACTAGACATCTACCACCCCACTACCACTATCAGATTAGAGCCATAAGGGAGACTAGACATCTACCACCCCACTACCATTACCAGATTAGAGCCATAAGGGAGACTAGACATCTACCACCTCACTACCACTATCAGATTAGAGCCATAAGGGAGACTAGACATCTACCACCCCACTACCACTATCAGATTAGAGCCATAAGGGAGACTAGACATCTACCACCCCACTACCACTATCAAATTATAGCCATAAAGGAGACTAGACATCTACCACCCCACTACCACTATCAGATTAGAGCCATAAGGGAGACTAGACATCTGCCACCCCACTATCAGATTAGAGCCATAAGGGAGATAGACATCTACCAACCCACTACCACTACCAGATTAGAGCCATAAGGGAGACTAGACATCTACCACCCCACTACCACTATCAAATTAGAGCCATAAGGGAGCCTAGACATCTACCACCCCACTACCACTATCAGATTAGAGACATAAGGGAGACTATACATCTACCACCCCACTACCACAATCAGATTAGAGCCATAAGGGAGACTAGACATCTACCACCCCACTACCACTATCAAATTAGAGCCATAAGGGAGACTAGACATCTACCACCTCACTATCAGATTAGAGCCATAAAGGAGACTAGACACCTACCACCCCACTACCAATTCCAGATTAGAGCCATAAGGGAGACTAGACATCTACCACCCCACTACCACTATCAGATTAGAGCCATAAGGGAGACTAGACATCTTCCACCCCACTACCACTACCAGATTAGAGCCATAAGGGAGACTAGACATCTACCAACCCACGACCACTATCAGATTAGAGCCATAAGGGAGGCTAGACATCTACCACCCCACTACCACTATCAAATTAGAGCCATAAGGGAGACTAGACATCTTCCACCCCACTACCACTACCAGATTATCGCCATAAGGGAGACTAGACATCTGCCACTACCACTATCAGATTAGAGCCATAAGGGAGACTAGACATCTACCAACCCACTACCACTACCAGCTTAGAGCCATAAGGGAGACTAGACATCTACCACCCCACTACCACTATAAGATTAGAGCCATAAGGGAGACTAGACATCTACCACCCCACTACCACTATCAGATTAGAGCCATAAGGGAGACTAGACATCTACCACCCCACTACCATTACCAGATTAGAGCCATAAGGGAGACTAGACATCTACCACCTCACTACCACTATCAGATTAGAGCCATAAGGGAGACTAGACATCTACCACCCCACTACCACTATCAGATTAGAGCCATAAGGGAGACTAGACATCTACCACCCCACTACCACTATCAAATTATAGCCATAAAGGAGACTAGACATCTACCACCCCACTACCACTATCAGATTAGAGCCATAAGGGAGACTAGACATCTGCCACCCCACTATCAGATTAGAGCCATAAGGGAGATAGACATCTACCAACCCACTACCACTACCAGATTAGAGCCATAAGGGAGACTAGACATCTACCACCCCACTACCACTATCAAATTAGAGCCATAAGGGAGCCTAGACATCTACCACCCCACTACCACTATCAGATTAGAGACATAAGGGAGACTATACATCTACCACCCCACTACCACAATCAGATTAGAGCCATAAGGGAGACTAGACATCTACCACCCCACTACCACTATCAAATTAGAGCCATAAGGGAGACTAGACATCTACCACCTCACTATCAGATTAGAGCCATAAAGGAGACTAGACACCTACCACCCCACTACCAATTCCAGATTAGAGCCATAAGGGAGACTAGACATCTACCACCCCACTACCACTATCAGATTAGAGCCATAAGGGAGACTAGACATCTTCCACCCCACTACCACTACCAGATTAGAGCCATAAGGGAGACTAGACATCTACCAACCCACGACCACTATCAGATTAGAGCCATAAGGGAGGCTAGACATCTACGACCCCACAACCACTATCAAATTAGAGCCATAAGGGAGAATAGACATCTACCACCACTCTAACACTATCAGATTAGAGCCATAAGGGAGACTAGACATCTACCACCCCACTACCACTATCAGATTATCGCCATAAGGGAGACTAGACATCTGCCAATTCCACTATCAGATTAGAGCCATAAGGGAGACTAGACATCTACCAACCCACTACCACTACCAGCTTAGAGCCATAAGGGAGACTAGACATCTACCACCCCACTACCACTACCATATTAGAGCCATAATGGAGACTAGACATCTACCACCCCACTACCACTATAAGATTAGAGCCATAAGGGAGACTAGACATCCACCACCCCACTACCAATACCAGATTAGAGCCATAAGGGAGACTAGACATCTACCAACCCACTACAACTATCAGATTAGAGCCATAAGGGAGACTAGACATCTACCACCCCACTACCACTATCAAATTAGAGCCATAAGGGAGACTAGACAACTACCACCCCACTACCACTATCAGATTAGAGCCTTAAGGGAGACTAGACATCTACCAACCCACTACCACTATCAGATCAGAGCCATAAGGGAGACTAGACATCTACCACCCCACTACCACTATCAAATTAGAGTCATAAGGGAGACTAGACATTTACCACCCCTCTACCACTATCAGATTAGAGCCATAAGGGACTCTAGACATCTACCACCCCACTACCACTATCAGATTAGAGCCATAAGGGAGACTAGACATCTACCACCCCACTACCACTACCAGATTAGAGCCATAAGGGAGACTAGACATCTACCACCCCACTACCACTACCAGATTAGAGCCATAAGGGAGACTAGACATCTACCACCCCACTACCACTACCAGATTAGAGCCATAAGGGAGACTAGACATCTACCACCCCACTACCACTATAAGATTATAGCCATAAGGGAGACTAGACATCTACCACCCCACTACCACTATCAGATTAGAGTCATAAGGGAGACTAGACATCTACCACCCCACTACCATTACCAGATTAGAGCCATAAGGGAGACTAGACATCTACCACCCCACTACAACTATCAGATTAGAGCCATAAGGGAGACTAGACATCTACCACCCCACTACCACTATCAGATTAGAGCCATAAGGGAGACTAGACATCTACCACCCCAATACCACTATCAGATTAGAGCCATAAGGGAGACTAGACATCTAACAACCCACTATCAGATTAGAGCCATACGGGAGACTAGACATCTACCAACCCACTACCACTATCAGATTAGAGCCATAAGGGAGACTAGACATCTACCACCCCACTACCACTATTAAATTAGAGCCATAAGGGAGACTAGACATCTACCACCCCACTACCACTATCAGATTAGAGCCATAAGGGAGACTAGACATCTGCCACTACCACTATCAGATTAGAGCCATAAGGGAGACTAGACATCTACCAACCCACTACCACTACCAGCTTAGAGCCATAAGGGAGACTAGACATCTACCACCCCACTACCACTACCATATTAGAGCCATAAGGGAGACTAGACATCTACCACCCCACTACCACTATCAAATTATAGCCATAAGGGAGACTAGACATCTACCACCCCACTACCACTATCAGATTAGAGCCATAAGGGAGACTAGACATCTGCCACCCCACTATCAGATTAGAGCCATAAGGGAGACTAGACATCTACCACCCCACTACCACTATCAAATTATAGCCATAAGGGAGTCTAGACATCTACCACCCCCCTACAACTATCAGATTAGAGCCATACGGGAGACTAGACATCTACCACCCAACTACCACTACCAGATTAGAGCCATAAGGGAGACTAGACATCTACCACCCCACTACCACTATCAGATTAGAGCCATAAGGGAGACTAGACATCTGCCACCCCACTATCAGATTAGAGCCATAAGGGAGACTAGACATCTACCAACACACTACCACTACCAGATTAGAGCCATAAGGGAGACTAGACATCTACCACCCCACTACCACTACCAGATTAGAGCCATAAGGGAGACTAGACATCTACCACCCCACTACCACTATCAGATTAGAGCCATAAGGGAGACTAGACATCTACCACCCCACTACCACTATCAAATTATAGCCATAAAGGAGACTAGACATCTACCACCCCACTACCACTATCAGATTAGAGCCATAAGGGAGACTAGACATCTGCCACCCCACTATCAGATTAGAGCCATAAGGGAGATAGACATCTACCAACCCACTACCACTACCAGATTAGAGCCATAAGGGAGACTAGACATCTACCACCCCACTACCACTATCAAATTAGAGCCATAAGGGAGCCTAGACATCTACCACCCCACTACCACTATCAGATTAGAGACATAAGGGAGACTATACATCTACCACCCCACTACCACAATCAGATTAGAGCCATAAGGGGGACTAGACATCTACCACCCCACTACCACTATCAAATTAGAGCCATAAGGGAGACTAGACATCTACCACCTCACAATCAGATTAGAGCCATAAAGGAGACTAGACACCTACCACCCCACTACCAATTCCAGATTAGAGCCATAAGGGAGACTAGACATCTACCACCCCACTACCACTATCAGATTAGAGCCATAAGGGAGACTAGACATCTTCCACCCCACTACCACTACCAGATTAGAGCCATAAGGGAGACTAGACATCTACCAACCCACGACCACTATCAGATTAGAGCCATAAGGGAGGCTAGACATCTACCACCCCACTACCACTATCAAATTAGAGCCATAAGGGAGACTAGACATCTACCACCCCTCTAACACTATCAGATTAGAGCCATAAGGGAGACTAGACATCTACCACCCCACTACCACTATCAGATTATCGCCATAAGGGAGACTAGACATCTGCCACTACCACTATCAGATTAGAGCCATAAGGGAGACTAGACATCTACCAACCCACTACCACTACCAGCTTAGAGCCATAAGGGAGACTAGACATCTACCACCCCACTACCACTATAAGATTAGAGCCATAAGGGAGACTAGACATCTACCACCCCACTACCACTATCAGATTAGAGCCATAAGGGAGACTAGACATCTACCACCCCACTACCATTACCAGATTAGAGCCATAAGGGAGACTAGACATCTACCACCTCACTACCACTATCAGATTAGAGCCATAAGGGAGACTAGACATCTACCACCCCACTACCACTATCAGATTAGAGCCATAAGGGAGACTAGACATCTACCACCCCACTACCACTATCAAATTATAGCCATAAAGGAGACTAGACATCTACCACCCCACTACCACTATCAGATTAGAGCCATAAGGGAGACTAGACATCTGCCACCCCACTATCAGATTTGAGCCATAAGGGAGATAGACATCTACCAACCCACTACCACTATCAAATTAGAGCCATAAGGGAGCCTAGACATCTACCACCCCACTACCACTATCAGATTAGAGACATAAGGGAGACTATACATCTACCACCCCACTACCACAATCAGATTAGAGCCATAAGGGAGACTAGACATCTACCACCCCACTACCACTATCAAATTAGAGCCATAAGGGAGGCTAGACATCTACCACCTCACTATCAGATTAGAGCCATAAAGTAGACTAGACACCTACCACCCCACTACCAATTCCAGATTAGAGCCATAAGGGAGACTAGACATCTACCACCCCACTACCACTATCAGATTAGAGCCATAAGGGAGACTAGACATCTTCCACCCCACTACCACTACCAGATTAGAGCCATAAGGGAGACTAGACATCTACCAACCCACGACCACTATCAGATTAGAGCCATAAGGGAGGCTAGACATCTACCACCCCACTACCACTATCAAATTAGAGCCATAAGGGAGACTAGACATCTAACACCCCTCTAACACTATCAGATTAGAGCCATAAGGGAGACTAGACATCTACCACCCCACTACCACTACCAGATTAGAGCCATAAGGGAGACTAGACATCTACAACCCCACTACCACTATCAGATTAGAGCCATAAGGGAGACTAGACATCTACCACCCCACTACCACTATTAAATTAGAGCCATAAGGGAGACTAGACATCTACCACCCCACTACCACTATCAGATTAGAGCCATAAGGGAGACTAGACATCTGCCACTACCACTATCAGATTAGAGCCATAAGGGACACTAGACATCTACCAACCCACTACCACTACCAGCTTAGAGCCATAAGGGAGACTAGACATCTACCACCCCACTACCACTACCATATTAGAGCCATAAGGGAGACTAGACATCTACCACCCCACTACCACTATAAGATTAGAGCCATAAGGGAGACTAGACATCTACCACCCCACTACCACTATCAAATTATAGCCATAAGGGAGACTAGACATCTACCACCCCACTACCACTATCAGATTAGAGCCATAAGGGAGACTAGACATCTGCCACCACACTATCAGATTAGAGCCATAAGGGAGACTAGACATCTACCACCCACTACCACTATCAAATTATAGCCATAAGGGAGACTAGACATCTACCACCCCCCTACAACTATCAGATTAGAGCCATACGGGAGACTAGACATCTACCACCCAACTACCACTACCAGATTAGAGCCATAAGGGAGGCTAGACATCTACCACCCCACTACCACTATCAAATTAGAGCCATAAGGGAGACTAGACATCTACCACCCCACTACCACTATCAAATTAGAGCCATAAGGGAGACTAGACATCTACCACCTCACTATCAGATTACAGCCATAAAGGAGACTAGACACCTACCACCCCACTACCAATTCCAGATTAGAGCCATAAGGGAGACTAGACATCTACCACCCCACTACCACTATCAGATTAGAGCCATAAGGGAGACTAGACATCTTCCACCCCACTACCACTACCAGATTAGAGCCATAAGGGAGACTAGACATCTACCAACCCACGACCACTATCAGATTAGAGCCATAAGGGAGGCTAGACATCTACCACCCCACTACCACTATCAAATTAGAGCCATAAGGGAGACTAGACATCTACCACCCCTCTAACAATATCAGATTAGAGCCATAAGGGAGACTAGACATCTACCACCCCACTACCACTATCAGATTATCGCCATAAGGGAGACTAGACATCTGCCACTACCACTATCAGATTAGAGCCATAAGGGAGACTAGACATCTACCAACCCACTACCACTACCAGCTTAGAGCCATAAGGGAGACTAGACATCTACCACCCCACTACCACTATAAGATTAGAGCCATAAGGGAGACTAGACATCTACCACCCCACTACCACTATCAGATTAGAGCCATAAGGGAGACTAGACATCTACCACCCCACTACCATTACCAGATTAGAGCCATAAGGGAGACTAGACATCTACCACCTCACTACCACTATCAGATTAGAGCCATAAGGGAGACTAGACATCTACCACCCCACTACCACTATCAGATTAGAGCCATAAGGGAGACTAGACATCTACCACCCCACTACCACTATCAAATTATAGCCATAAAGGAGACTAGACATCTACCACCCCACTACCACTATCAGATTAGAGCCATAAGGGAGACTAGACATCTGCCACCCCACTATCAGATTAGAGCCATAAGGGAGATAGACATCTACCAACCCACTACCACTACCAGATTAGAGCCATAAGGGAGACTAGACATCTACCACCCCACTACCACTATCAAATTAGAGCCATAAGGGAGCCTAGACATCTACCACCCCACTACCACTATCAGATTAGAGACATAAGGGAGACTATACATCTACCACCCCACTACCACAATCAGATTAGAGCCATAAGGGAGACTAGACATCTACCACCCCACTACCACTATCAAATAGGAGCCATAAGGGAGACTAGACATCTACCACCTCACTATCAGATTAGAGCCATAAAGGAGACTAGACACCTACCACCCCACTACCAATTCCAGATTAGAGCCATAAGGGAGACTAGACATCTACCACCCCACTACCACTATCAGATTAGAGCCATAAGGGAGACTAGACATCTTCCACCCCACTACCACTACCAGATTAGAGCCATAAGGGAGACTAGACATCTACCAACCCACGACCACTATCAGATTAGAGCCATAAGGGAGGCTAGACATCTACGACCCCACAACCACTATCAAATTAGAGCCATAAGGGAGAATAGACATCTACCACCACTCGAACACTATCAGATTAGAGCCATAAGGGAGACTAGACATCTACCACCCCACTACCACTATCAGATTATCGCCATAAGGGAGACTAGACATCTGCCAATTCCACTATCAGATTAGAGCCATAAGGGAGACTAGACATCTACCAACCCACTACCACTACCAGCTTAGAGCCATAAGGGAGACTAGACATCTACCACCCCACTACCACTACCATATTAGAGCCATAATGGAGACTAGACATCTACCACCCCACTACCACTATAAGATTAGAGCCATAAGGGAGACTAGACATCCACCACCCCACTACCAATACCAGATTAGAGCCATAAGGGAGACTAGACATCTACCAACCCACTACAACTATCAGATTAGAGCCATAAGGGAGACTAGACATCTACCACCCCACTACCACTATCAAATTAGAGCCATAAGGGAGACTAGACAACTACCACCCCACTACCACTATCAGATTAGAGCCTTAAGGGAGACTAGACATCTACCAACCCACTACCACTATCAGATCAGAGCCATAAGGGAGACTAGACATCTACCACCCCACTACCACTATCAAATTAGAGTCATAAGGGAGACTAGACATTTACCACCCCTCTACCACTATCAGATTAGAGCCATAAGGGAGACTAGACATCTACCACCCCACTACCACTATCAGATTAGAGCCATAAGGGAGACTAGACATCTACCACCCCACTACCACTACCAGATTAGAGCCATAAGGGAGACTAGACATCTACCACCCCACTACCACTACCAGATTAGAGCCATAAGGGAGACTAGACATCTACCACCCCACTACCACTATAAGATTATAGCCATAAGGGAGACTAGACATCTACCACCCCACTACCACTATCAGATTAGAGTCATAAGGGAGACTAGACATCTACCACCCCACTACCATTACCAGATTAGAGCCATAAGGGAGACTAGACATCTACCACCCCACTACAACTATCAGATTAGAGCCATAAGGGAGACTAGACATCTACCACCCCACTACCACTATCAGATTAGAGCCATAAGGGAGACTAGACATCTACCACCCCAATACCACTATCAGATTAGAGCCATAAGGGAGACTAGACATCTAACAACCCACTATCAGATTAGAGCCATACGGGAGACTAGACATCTACCAACCCACTACCACTATCAGATTAGAGCCATAAGGGAGACTAGACATCTACCACCCCACTACTACTATTAAATTAGAGCCATAAGGGAGACTAGACATCTACCACCCCACTACCACTATCAGATTAGAGCCATAAGGGAGACTAGACATCTGCCACTACCACTATCAGATTAGAGCCATAAGGGAGACTAGACATCTACCAACCCACTACCACTACCAGCTTAGAGCCATAAGGGAGACTAGACATCTACCACCCCACTACCACTACCATATTAGAGCCATAAGGGAGACTGGACATCTACCACCCCACTACCACTATCAAATTATAGCCATAAGGGAGACTAGACATCTACCACCCCACTACCACTATCAGATTAGAGCCATAAGGGAGACTAGACATCTGCCACCCCACTATCAGATTAGAGCCATAAGGGAGACTAGACATCTACCACCCCACTACCACTATCAAATTATAGCCATAAGGGAGTCTAGACATCTACCACCCCCCTACAACTATCAGATTAGAGCCATACGGGAGACTAGACATCTACCACCCAACTACCACTACCAGATTAGAGCCATAAGGGAGACTAGACATCTACCACCCCACTACCACTATCAGATTAGAGCCATAAGGGAGACTAGACATCTGCCACCCCACTATCAGATTAGAGCCATAAGGGAGATAGACATCTACCAACCCACTAGCACTACCAGATTAGAGCCATAAGGGAGACTAGACATCTACCACCCCACTACCACTATCAAATTAGAGCCATAAGGGAGCCTAGACATCTACCACCCCACTACCACTATCAGATTAGAGACATAAGGGAGACTATACATCTACCACCCCACTACCACAATCAGATTAGAGCCATAAGGGGGACTAGACATCTACCACCCCACTACCACTATCAAATTAGAGCCATAAGGGAGACTAGACATCTACCACCTCACAATCAGATTAGAGCCATAAAGGAGACTAGACACCTACCACCCCACTACCAATTCCAGATTAGAGCCATAAGGGAGACTAGACATCTACCACCCCACTACCACTATCAAATTAGAGCCATAAGGGAGACTAGACATCTACCACCCAACTACCACTACCAGATTAGAGCCATAAGGGAGACTAGACATCTACCAACCCACGACCACTATCAGATTAGAGCCATAAGGGAGGCTAGACATCTACCACCCCACTACCACTATCAAATTAGAGCCATAAGGGAGACTAGACATCTACCACCCCTCTAACACTATCAGATTAGAGCCATAAGGGAGACTAGACATCTACCACCCCACTACCACTATCAGATTATCGCCATAAGGGAGACTAGACATCTGCCACTACCACTATCAGATTAGAGCCATAAGGGAGACTAGACATCTACCAACCCACTACCACTACCAGCTTAGAGCCATAAGGGAGACTAGACATCTACCACCCCACTACCACTATAAGATTAGAGCCATAAGGGAGACTAGACATCTACCACCCCACTACCACTATCAGATTAGAGCCATAAGGGAGACTAGACATCTACCACCCCACTACCATTACCAGATTAGAGCCATAAGGGAGACTAGACATCTACCACCTCACTACCACTATCAGATTAGAGCCATAAGGGAGACTAGACATCTACCACCCCACTACCACTATCAGATTAGAGCCATAAGGGAGACTAGACATCTACCACCCCACTACCACTATCAAATTATAGCCATAAAGGAGACTAGACATCTACCACCCCACTACCACTATCAGATTAGAGCCATAAGGGAGACTAGACATCTGCCACCCCACTATCAGATTTGAGCCATAAGGGAGATAGACATCTACCAACCCACTACCACTATCAAATTAGAGCCATAAGGGAACCTAGACATCTACCACCCCACTACCACTATCAGATTAGAGACATAAGGGAGACTATACATCTACCACCCCACTACCACAATCAGATTAGAGCCATAAGGGAGACTAGACATCTACCACCCCACTACCACTATCAAATTAGAGCCATAAGGGAGACTAGACATCTACCACCCCACTACCACTATCAAATTAGAGTCATAAGGGAGACTAGACATTTACCACCCCTCTACCACTATCAGATTAGAGCCATAAGGGAGACTAGACATCTACCACCCCACTACCACTATCAGATTAGAGCCATAAGGGAGACTAGACATCTACCACCCCACTACCACTACCAGATTAGAGCCATAAGGGAGACTAGACATCTACCACCCCACTACCACTACCAGATTAGAGCCATAAGGGAGACTAGACATCTACCACCCCACTACCACTACCAGATTAGAGCCATAAGGGAGACTAGACATCTACCACCCCACTACCACTATAAGATTATAGCCATAAGGGAGACTAGACATCTACCACCCCACTACCACTATCAGATTAGAGTCATAAGGGAGACTAGACATCTACCACCCCACTACCATTACCAGATTAGAGCCATAAGGGAGACTAGACATCTACCACCCCACTACAACTATCAGATTAGAGCCATAAGGGAGACTAGACATCTACCACCCCACTACCACTATCAGATTAGAGCCATAAGGGAGACTAGACATCTACCACCCCAATACCACTATCAGATTAGAGCCATAAGGGAGACTAGACATCTAACAACCCACTATCAGATTAGAGCCATACGGGAGACTAGACATCTACCAACCCACTACCACTATCAGATTAGAGCCATAAGGGAGACTAGACATCTACCACCCCACTACCACTATTAAATTAGAGCCATAAGGGAGACTAGACATCTACCACCCCACTACCACTATCAGATTAGAGCCATAAGGGAGACTAGACATCTGCCACTACCACTATCAGATTAGAGCCATAAGGGAGACTAGACATCTACCAACCCACTACCACTACCAGCTTAGAGCCATAAGGGAGACTAGACATCTACCACCCCACTACCACTACCATATTAGAGCCATAAGGGAGACTGGACATCTACCACCCCACTACCACTATCAAATTATAGCCATAAGGGAGACTAGACATCTACCACCCCACTACCACTATCAGATTAGAGCCATAAGGGAGACTAGACATCTGCCACCCCACTATCAGATTAGAGCCATAAGGGAGACTAGACATCTACCACCCCACTACCACTATCAAATTATAGCCATAAGGGAGTCTAGACATCTACCACCCCCCTACAACTATCAGATTAGAGCCATACGGGAGACTAGACATCTACCACCCAACTACCACTACCAGATTAGAGCCATAAGGGAGACTAGACATCTACCACCCCACTACCACTATCAGATTAGAGCCATAAGGGAGACTAGACATCTGCCACCCCACTATCAGATTAGAGCCATAAGGGAGACTAGACATCTACCAACCCACTACCACTACCAGATTAGAGCCATAAGGGAGACTAGACATCTACCACCCCACTACCACTACCAGATTAGAGCCATAAGGGAGACTAGACATCTACCACCCCACTACCACTATCAGATTAGAGCCATAAGGGAGACTAGACATCTACCACCCCACTACCACTATCAAATTATAGCCATAAAGGAGACTAGACATCTACCACCCCACTACCACTATCAGATTAGAGCCATAAGGGAGACTAGACATCTGCCACCCCACTATCAGATTAGAGCCATAAGGGAGATAGACATCTACCAACCCACTACCAATACCAGATTAGAGCCATAAGGGAGACTAGACATCTACCACCCCACTACCACTATCAAATTAGAGCCATAAGGGAGCCTAGACATCTACCACCCCACTACCACTATCAGATTAGAGACATAAGGGAGACTATACATCTACCACCCCACTACCACAATCAGATTAGAGCCATAAGGGGGACTAGTCATCTACCACCCCACTACCACTATCAAATTAGAGCCATAAGGGAGACTAGACATCTACCACCTCACAATCAGATTAGAGCCATAAAGGAGACTAGACACCTACCACCCCACTACCAATTCCAGATTAGAGCCATAAGGGAGACTAGACATCTACCACCCCACTACCACTATCAAATTAGAGCCATAAGGGAGACTAGACATCTACCACCCAACTACCACTACCAGATTAGAGCCATAAGGGAGACTAGACATCTACCAACCCACGACCACTATCAGATTAGAGCCATAAGGGAGGCTAGACATCTACCACCCCACTACCACTATCAAATTAGAGCCATAAGGGAGACTAGACATCTACCACCCCTCTAACACTATCAGATTAGAGCCATAAGGGAGACTAGACATCTACCACCCCACTACCACTATCAGATTATCGCCATAAGGGAGACTAGACATCTGCCACTACCACTATCAGATTAGAGCCATAAGGGAGACTAGACATCTACCAACCCACTACCACTACCAGCTTAGAGCCATAAGGGAGACTAGACATCTACCACCCCACTACCACTATAAGATTAGAGCCATAAGGGAGACTAGACATCTACCACCCCACTACCACTATCAGATTAGAGCCATAAGGGAGACTAGACATCTACCACCCCACTACCATTACCAGATTAGAGCCATAAGGGAGACTAGACATCTACCACCTCACTACCACTATCAGATTAGAGCCATAAGGGAGACTAGACATCTACCACCCCACTACCACTATCAGATTAGAGCCATAAGGGAGACTAGACATCTACCACCCCACTACCACTATCAAATTATAGCCATAAAGGAGACTAGACATCTACCACCCCACTACCACTATCAGATTAGAGCCATAAGGGAGACTAGACATCTGCCACCCCACTATCAGATTTGAGCCATAAGGGAGATAGACATCTACCAACCCACTACCACTATCAAATTAGAGCCATAAGGGAACCTAGACATCTACCACCCCACTACCACTATCAGATTAGAGACATAAGGGAGACTATACATCTACCACCCCACTACCACAATCAGATTAGAGCCATAAGGGAGACTAGACATCTACCACCCCACTACCACTATCAAATTAGAGCCATAAGGGAGGCTAGACATCTACCACCTCACTATCAGATTAGAGCCATAAAGGAGACTAGACACCTACCACCCCACTACCAATTCCAGATTTGAGCCACAAGGGAGACTAGACATCTACCACCCCACTACCACTATCAGATTAGAGCCATAAGGGAGACTAGACATCTTCCACCCCACTACCACTACCAGATTAGAGCCATAAGGGAGACTAGACATCTACCAACCCACGACCACTATCAGATTAGAGCCATAAGGGAGGCTAGACATCTACCACCCCACTACCACTATCAAATTAGAGCCATAAGGGAGACTAGACATCTAACACCCCTCTAACACTATCAGATTAGAGCCATAAGGGAGACTAGACATCTACCACCCCACTACCACTATCAGATTATCGCCATAAGGGAGACTAGTATCTAAACATATAATCTAGTATCTAAACCCGTCATCTAGTATCTAAACCCGTCATGTAGTATCTAAACCCGTCATGTAGTATCTAAACCCGTCATGTAGTATCTAAACCCGTCATGTAGTATCTAAACCCGTCATGTAGTATCTAAACCCGTCATCTAGTATCTAAACCTGTCATCTAGTATCTAAACCCGTCATGTAGTATCTAAACCCGTCATGTAGTATCTAAACCCGTCATGTAGTATCTAAACATATCATGTAGTATCTAAACATATATTCTAGTATCTAAACCCGTCATGTAGTATCTAAACCCGTCACGTAGTTTCTAAACCCGTCATCTAGTATCTAAAACCGTCATGTAGTATCTAAACCCGTCATCTAGTATCTAAACCTGTCATCTAGTATCTAAACCCGTCATCTAGTATCTAAACCTGTCATGTAGTATCTGAACCTGTCATGTAGTATCTAAACCCGTCATGTAGTATCTAAACCCGTCATGTAGTATCTAAACATATCATGTATTATCTAAACATATAATCTAGTATCTAAACCCGTCATCTAGTATCTAAACCCGTCATGTAGTATCTAAACCCGTCATGTAGTATCTAAACCCGTCATGTGGTTTCTAAACCCGTCATCTAGTATCTAAACCCGTCATGTAGTATCTAAACCTGTCATCTAGTATCTAAACCCGTCATGTAGTATCTAAACCCGTCATCTAGTATCTAAACCTGTCATGTAGTATCTAAACCTGTCATCTAGTATCTAAACCTGTCATGTAGTATCTAAACCCGTCATGTAGTATCTAAACCCGTCATGTAGTATCTAAACCCGTCATCTAGTATCTAAACCCGTCATGTAGTATCTAAACATATCATGTAGTATCTAAACATATAATCTAGTATCTAAACCCGTCATGTAGTATCTAAACCCGTCATGTAGTATCTAAACCCGTCATCTAGTATCTAAACCTTTCATCTAGTATCTAAACCCGTCATCTAGTATCTAAACCCGTCATGTAGTATCTAAACCCGTCATGTAGTATCTAAACCTGTCATCTAGTATCTAAACCCGTCATGTAGTATCTAAACCCGTCATGTAGTATCTAAACCCGTCATGTAGTATCTAAACCCGTCATGTAGTATCTAAACCCGTCATGTAGTATCTAAACCCGTCATGTAGTATCTAAACCCGTCATCTAGTATCTAAACCCGTCATCTAGTATCTAAACCCGTCATCTAGTATCTAAACCCGTCATGTAGTATCTAAACCCGTCATGTAGTATCTAAACCCGTCATGTAGTATCTAAACCCGTCATGTAGTATCTAAACCCGTCATCTAGTATCTAAACCCGTCATCTAGTATCTAAACCCGTCATGTAGTATCTAAACCCGTCATGTAGTATCTAAACCCGTCATGTAGTATCTAAACCCGTCATGTAGTATCTAAACCCGTCATGTAGTATCTAAACCCGTCATGTAGTATCTAAACCCGTCATGTAGTATCTAAACCCGTCATCTAGTATCTAAACGCGTCATGTAGTATCTAAACCCGTCATGTAGTATCTAAACCCGTCATGTAGTATCTAAACCCGTCATGTAGTATCTAAACCCGTCATGTAGTATCTAAACCCGTCATGTAGTATCTAAACCCGTCATGTAGTATCTAAACCCGTCATCTAGTATCTAAACCCGTCATGTAGTATCTAAACCCGTCATGTAGTATCTAAACCCGTCATGTAGTATCTAAACCCGTCATGTAGTATCTAAACCCGTCATGTAGTATCTAAACCCGTCATGTAGTATCTAAACCCGTCATGTAGTATCTAAACCCGTCATCTAGTATCTAAACCCGTCATGTAGTATCTAAACCCGTCATGTAGTATCTAAACCCGTCATGTAGTATCTAAACCCGTCATGTAGTATCTAAACCCGTCATGTAGTATCTAAACCCGTCATGTAGTATCTAAACATATCATGTAGTATCTAAACATATAATCTAGTATCTAAACATATAATCTAGTATCTAAACCCGTCATCTAGTATCTAAACCCGTCATGTAGTATCTAAACATATCATGTAGTATCTAAACATATAATCTAGTATCTAAACCCGTCATGTAGTATCTAAACCCGTCATGTAGTATCTAAACCCGTCATGTAGTATCTAAACCCGTCATGTAGTATCTAAACCCGTCATGTAGTATCTAAACCCGTCATGTAGTATCTAAACCCGTCATCAAGTATCTAAACCCGTCATCTAGTATCTAAACCCGTCATCTAGTATCTAAACCCGTCATGTAGTATCTAAACCCGTCATGTAGTATCTAAACCCGTCATGTAGTATCTAAACCCGTCATGTAGTATCTAAACATATCATGTAGTATCTAAACATATAATCTAGTATCTAAACCCGTCATCTAGTATCTAAACCCGTCATGTAGTATCTAAACCCGTCATGTAGTATCTAAACCTGTCATCTAGTATCTAAACCCGTCATCCACTATCTAAACCTGTCATGTAGTATCTAAACCTGTCATGTAGTATCTAAACCCGTCATGTAGTATCTAAACCCGTCATCTAGTATCTAAACCCGTCATGTAGTATCTAAACATATCATGTAGTATCTAAACATATAATCTAGTATCTAAACCCGTCATCTAGTATCTAAACCCATCATGTAGTATCTAAACCCGTCATGTAGTATCTAAACCCGTCATGTAGTATCTAAACCAGTCATGTAGTATCTAAACCCGTCATGTAGTATCTAAACCCGTCATGTAGTATCTAAACCCGTCATGTAGTATCTAAACATATCATGTAGTATCTAAACATATAATCTAGTATCTAAACCCGTCATCTAGTATCTAAACCCGTCATGTAGTATCTAATCATATCATGTAGTATCTAAACATATAATCTAGTATCTAAACCCGTCATGTAGTATCTAAACCCGTCATGTAGTATCTAAACCCGTCATGTAGTATCTAAACCCGTCATGTAGTATCTAAACCCGTCATGTAGTATCTAAACCCGTCATGTAGTATCTAAACCCGTCATCTAGTATCTAAACCCGTCATCTAGTATCTAAACCTGTCATCTAGTATCTAAACCCGTCATGTAGTATCTAAACCCGTCATGTAGTATCTAAACCCGTCATGTAGTATCTAAACCCGTCATGTAGTATCTAAACATATCATGTAGTATCTAAACATATAATCTAGTATCTAAACCCGTCATCTAGTATCTAAACCCGTCATGTAGTATCTAAACCCGTCATGTAGTATCTAAACCCGTCATGTAGTTTCTAAACCCGTCATCTAGTATCTAAACCCGTCATGTAGTATCTAAACATATCATGTAGTATCTAAACATATAATCTAGTATCTAAACCCGTCATCTAGTATCTAAACCCGTCATGTAGTATCTAAACCCGTCATGTAGTATCTAAACCTGTCATCTAGTATCTAAACCCGTCATCTAGTATCTAAACCTGTCATGTAGTATCTAAACCTGTCATGTAGTATCTAAACCCGTCATGTAGTATCTAAACCCGTCATGTAGTATCTAAACCCGTCATGTAGTATCTAAACATATCATGTAGTATCTAAACATATCATGTAGTATCTAAACATATAATCTAGTATCTAAACCCGTCATCTAGTATCTAAACCCGTCATGTAGTATCTAAACATATCATGTAGTATCTAAACATATAATCTAGTATTCAAACCCGTCATGTAGTATCTAAACCCGTCATGTAGTATCTAAACCCGTCATGTAGTATCTAAACCCGTCATGTAGTATCTAAACCCGTCATGTAGTATCTAAACCCGTCATGTAGTATCTAAACCCGTCATGTAGTATCTAAACCCGTCATGTAGTATCTAAACCCGTCATGTAGTATCTAAACCCGTCATGTAGTATCTAAACATATCATGTAGTATCTAAACATATAATCTAGTATCTAAACCCGTCATCTAGTATCTAAACCCGTCATGTAGTATCTAAACCCGTCATGTAGTATCTAAACCCGTCATGTAGTTTCTAAACCCGTCATCTAGTATCTAAACCCGTCATGTAGTATCTAAACATATCATGTAGTATCTAAACATATAATCTAGTATCTAAACCCGTCATCTAGTATCTAAACCCGTCATGTAGTATCTAAACCCGTCATGTAGTATCTAAACCCGTCATGTAGTGTCTAAACATATCATGTAGTATCTAAACATATAATCTAGTATCTAAACCCGTCATCTAGTATCTAAACCCGTCATGTAGTATCTAAACCCGTCATGTAGTATCTAAACCCGTCCGTCTTCAAGAGAGCGAGAGTTGCACCCCTTCTGAAAAAACCTACACTCGATCCCTCCGATGTCAACAACTACAGACCAGTATCCCTTCTTTCTTTTCTCTCCAAAACTCTTGAACGTGCCGTCCTTGGCCAGCTCTCCTGCTATCTCTCTCAGAATGACCTTCTTGATCCAAATCAGTCAGGTTTCAAGACTAGTCATTCAACTGAGACTGCTCTTCTCTGTGTCACGGAGGCGCTCCGCACTGCTAAAGCTAACTCTCTCTCCTCTGCTCTCATCCTTCTAGACCTATCGGCTGCCTTTGATACTGTGAACCATCAGATCCTCCTCTCCACCCTCTCCGAGCTGGGCATCTCCGGCGCGGCCCACGCTTGGATTGCGTCCTACCTGACAGGTCGCTCCTACCAGGTGGCGTGGCGAGATTCTGTCTCCGCACCACGTGCTCTCACCACTGGTGTCCCCCAGGGCTCTGTTCTAGGCCCTCTCCTATTCTCGCTATAAACCAAGTCACTTGGCTCTGTCATATCCTCACATGGTCTCTCCTATCATTGCTATGCAGACGACACACAATTAATCTTCTCCTTTCCCCCCTCTGATAACCAGGTGGTGAATCGCATCTCTGCATGTCTGGCAGACATATCAGTGTGGATGACGGATCACCACCTCAAGCTGAACCTCGGCAAGACGGAGCTGCTCTTCCTCCCGGGGAAGGACTGCCCGTTCCATGATCTCGCCATCACGGTTGACAACTCCATTGTGTCCTCCTCCCAGAGTGCTAAGAACCTTGGCGTGATCCTGGACAACACCCTGTCGTTCTCAACTAACATCAAGGCGGTGACCCGTTCCTGTAGGTTCATGCTCTACAACATTCGCAGAGTACGACCCTGCCTCACGCAGGAAGCGGCGCAGGTCCTAATCCAGGCACTTGTCATCTCCCGTCTGGATTACTGCAACTCGCTGTTGGCTGGGCTCTCTGCCTGTGCCATTAAACCCCTACAACTCATCCAGAACGCCGCAGCCCGTCTGGTGTTCAACTTTCCCAAGTTCTCTCACGTCACCCCGCTCCTCCGCTCTCTCCACTGGCTTCCAGTTGAAGCTCGCATCCGCTACAAGACCATGGTGCTTGCCTATGGAGCTGTGAGGGGAATGGCACCTCCGTACCTTCAGGCTCTGATCAGGCCCTACACCCAAACAAGGGCACTGCGTTCATCCACCTCTGGCCTGCTCGCCTCCCTACCTCTGAGGAAGTACAGTTCCCGCTCAGCCCAGTCAAAACTGTTCGCTGCTCTGGCACCCCAATGGTGGAACAAACTCCCTCACGACGCCAGGTCAGCGGAGTCAATCACCACCTTCCGGAGACACCTGAAACCCCACCTCTTTAAGGAATACCTAGGATAGGATAAAGTAATCCTTCTAACCCCCCCCTTAAAAGAGTTAGATGCACTATTGTAAAGTGGTTGTTCCACTGGATATCATAAGGTGAATGCACCAATTTGTAAGTCGCTCTGGAAAAGAGCGTCTGCTAAATGACTTAAATGTAAATGTAAATGTCATGTAGTTTCTAAACCCGTCATCTAGTATCTAAACCCGTCATGTAGTATCTAAACATATCATGTAGTATCTAAACATATAATCTAGTATCTAAACCCGTCATCTAGTATCTAAACCCGTCATGTAGTATCTAAACCCGTCATGTAGTATCTAAACCTGTCATCTAGTATCTAAACCCGTCATCTAGTATCTAAACCTGTCATGTAGTATCTAAACCCGTCATCTAGTATCTAAACCCGTCATCTAGTATCTAAACCCGTCATGTAGTATCTAAACCCGTCATGTAGTATCTAAACCCGTCATCTAGTATCTAAACCCGTCATGTAGTATCTACACCCGTCATGTAGTATCTAAACCCGTCATCTAGTATCTAAACCCGTCATGTAGTATCTAAACATATCATGTAGTATCTAAACATATAATCTAGTATCTAAACCCGTCATCTAGTATCTAAACCCGTCATGTAGTATCTAAACCCGTCATGTAATATCTAAACCCGTCATGTAGTATCTAAACCCGTCATCTAGTATCTAAACCTGTCATCTAGTATCTAAACCCGTCATGTAGTATCTAAACCCGTCATGTAGTATCTAAACCCGTCATGTAGTATCTAAACCGGTCATGTAGTATCTAAACCCGTCATCTAGTATCTAAAACCGTCATGTAGTATCTAAACATATCATGTAGTATCTAAACATATAATCTAGTATCTAAACCCGTCAACTAGTATCTAACCCCGTCATGTAGTATCTAAACCCGTCATGTAGTATCTAAACCCGTCATGTAGTATCTAAACCCATCATGTAGTATCTAAACCCGTCATGTAGTATCTAAACCCGTCATGTAGTATCTAAACCCGTCATGTAGTATCTAAACATATCATGTAGTATCTAAACATATAATCTAGTATCTAAACCCGTCATCTAGTATCTAAATCCGTCATGTAGTATCTAAACCCGTCATGTAGTATCTAAACCCGTCATGTAGTATCTAAACCCGTCATGTAGTATCTAAACCCGTCATGTAGTATCTAAACCCGTCATCTAGTATCTAAACCTGTCATCTAGTATCTAAACCCGTCATCTAGTATCTAAACCCGTCATCTAGTATCTAAACCCGTCATGTAGTATCTAAACCCGTCATGTAGTATCTAAACGCGTCATGTAGTATCTAAAACCGTCATGTAGTATCTAAATCCGTCATGTAGTATCTAAACCCGTCATGTAGTATCTAAACCCGTCATCTAGTATCTAAACCCGTCATGTAGTATCTAAACATATCATGTAGTATCTAAACATATAATCTAGTATCTAAACCCGTCATGTAGTATCTAAACCCGTCATGTAGTATCTAAACCCGTCATGTAGTATCTAAACCCGTCATGTAGTATCTAAACCCGTCATGTAGTATCTAAACCCGTCATGTAGTATCTAAACCCGTCATGTAGTATCTAAACCCGTCATGTAGTATCTAAACCCGTCATGTAGTATCTAAACCTGTCATGTAGTATCTAAACCCGTCATGTAGTTTCTAAACCCGTCATCTAGTATCTAAACCTGTCATCTAGTATCTAAACCCGTCATGTAGTATCTAAACCCGTCATGTAGTATCTAAAGCCGTCATGTAGTATCTAAATCCGTCATGTAGTATCTAAACATATCATGTAGTATGTAAACATATAATCTAGTATCTAAACCCGTCATCTAGTATCTAAACCCGTCATGTAGTATCTAAACCCGTCATGTAGTATCTAAACCCGTCATGTAGTATCTAAACCCGTCATGTAGTATCTAAACATATCATGTAGTATCTAAACATATAATCTAGTATCTAAACCTGTCATCTAGTATCTAAACCCGTCATGTAGTATCTAAACCCGTCATGTAGTATCTAAACCCGTCATGTAGTATCTAAACCCGTCATGTAGTATCTAAACCCGTCATGTAGTATCTAAACCCGTCATGTAGTATCTAAACATATCATGTAGTATCTAAACATATAATCTAGTATCTAAACCTGTCATCTAGTATCTAAACCCGTCATGTAGTATCTAAACCCGTCATGTAGTATCTAAACCCGTCATGTAGTATCTAAACCCGTCATGTAGTATCTAAACCCGTCATGTAGTATCTAAACCCGTCATGTAGTATCTAAACCCGTCATGTAGTATCTAAACCCGTCATGTAGTATCTAAACCCGTCATGTAGTATCTAAACATATCATGTAGTATCTAAACATATCATGTAGTATCTAAACATATAATCTAGTATCTAAACATATAATCTAGTATCTAAACCCGTCATCTAGTATCTAAACCCGTCATGTAGTATCTAAACCCGTCATGTAGTATCTAAACCCGTCATGTAGTATCTAAACCCGTCATGTAGTATCTAAACATATCATGTAGTATCTAAACATATAATCTAGTATCTAAACCTGTCATCTAGTATCTAAACCCGTCATGTAGTATCTAAACCCGTCATGTAGTATCTAAACCCGTCATGTAGTATCTAAACCCGTCATGTAGTATCTAAACCCGTCCGTCTTCAAGAGAGCGAGAGTTGCACCCCTTCTGAAAAAACCTACACTCGATCCCTCCGATGTCAACAACTACAGACCAGTATCCCTTCTTTCTTTTCTCTCCAAAACTCTTGAACGTGCCGTCCTTGGCCAGCTCTCCTGCTATCTCTCTCAGAATGACCTTCTTGATCCAAATCAGTCAGGTTTCAAGACTAGTCATTCAACTGAGACTGCTCTTCTCTGTGTCACGGAGGCGCTCCGCACTGCTAAAGCTAACTCTCTCTCCTCTGCTCTCATCCTTCTAGACCTATCGGCTGCCTTTGATACTGTGAACCATCAGATCCTCCTCTCCACCCTCTCCGAGCTGGGCATCTCCGGCGCGGCCCACGCTTGGATTGCGTCCTACCTGACAGGTCGCTCCTACCAGGTGGCGTGGCGAGATTCTGTCTCCGCACCACGTGCTCTCACCACTGGTGTCCCCCAGGGCTCTGTTCTAGGCCCTCTCCTATTCTCGCTATAAACCAAGTCACTTGGCTCTGTCATATCCTCACATGGTCTCTCCTATCATTGCTATGCAGACGACACACAATTAATCTTCTCCTTTCCCCCCTCTGATAACCAGGTGGTGAATCGCATCTCTGCATGTCTGGCAGACATATCAGTGTGGATGACGGATCACCACCTCAAGCTGAACCTCGGCAAGACGGAGCTGCTCTTCCTCCCGGGGAAGGACTGCCCGTTCCATGATCTCGCCATCACGGTTGACAACTCCATTGTGTCCTCCTCCCAGAGTGCTAAGAACCTTGGCGTGATCCTGGACAACACCCTGTCGTTCTCAACTAACATCAAGGCGGTGACCCGTTCCTGTAGGTTCATGCTCTACAACATTCGCAGAGTACGACCCTGCCTCACGCAGGAAGCGGCGCAGGTCCTAATCCAGGCACTTGTCATCTCCCGTCTGGATTACTGCAACTCGCTGTTGGCTGGGCTCTCTGCCTGTGCCATTAAACCCCTACAACTCATCCAGAACGCCGCAGCCCGTCTGGTGTTCAACTTTCCCAAGTTCTCTCACGTCACCCCGCTCCTCCGCTCTCTCCACTGGCTTCCAGTTGAAGCTCGCATCCGCTACAAGACCATGGTGCTTGCCTATGGAGCTGTGAGGGGAATGGCACCTCCGTACCTTCAGGCTCTGATCAGGCCCTACACCCAAACAAGGGCACTGCGTTCATCCACCTCTGGCCTGCTCGCCTCCCTACCTCTGAGGAAGTACAGTTCCCGCTCAGCCCAGTCAAAACTGTTCGCTGCTCTGGCACCCCAATGGTGGAACAAACTCCCTCACGACGCCAGGTCAGCGGAGTCAATCACCACCTTCCGGAGACACCTGAAACCCCACCTCTTTAAGGAATACCTAGGATAGGATAAAGTAATCCTTCTAACCCCCCCCTTAAAAGAGTTAGATGCACTATTGTAAAGTGGTTGTTCCACTGGATATCATAAGGTGAATGCACCAATTTGTAAGTCGCTCTGGAAAAGAGCGTCTGCTAAATGACTTAAATGTAAATGTAAATGTCATGTAGTTTCTAAACCCGTCATCTAGTATCTAAACCCGTCATGTAGTATCTAAACATATCATGTAGTATCTAAACATATAATCTAGTATCTAAACCCGTCATCTAGTATCTAAACCCGTCATGTAGTATCTAAACCCGTCATGTAGTATCTAAACCTGTCATCTAGTATCTAAACCCGTCATCTAGTATCTAAACCTGTCATGTAGTATCTAAACCCGTCATCTAGTATCTAAACCCGTCATCTAGTATCTAAACCCGTCATGTAGTATCTAAACCCGTCATGTAGTATCTAAACCCGTCATGTAGTATCTAAACCCGTCATGTAGTATCTAAACCCGTCATCTAGTATCTAAACCCGTCATGTAGTATCTAAACCCGTCATGTAGTATCTAAACCCGTCATCTAGTATCTAAACCCGTCATGTAGTATCTAAACATATCATGTAGTATCTAAACATATAATCTAGTATCTAAACCCGTCATCTAGTATCTAAACCCGTCATGTAGTATCTAAACCCGTCATGTAATATCTAAACCCGTCATGTAGTATCTAAACCCGTCATCTAGTATCTAAACCTGTCATCTAGTATCTAAACCCGTCATGTAGTATCTAAACCCGTCATGTAGTATCTAAACCCGTCATGTAGTATCTAAACCGGTCATGTAGTATCTAAACCCGTCATCTAGTATCTAAAACCGTCATGTAGTATCTAAACATATCATGTAGTATCTAAACATATAATCTAGTATCTAAACCCGTCAACTAGTATCTAACCCCGTCATGTAGTATCTAAACCCGTCATGTAGTATCTAAACCCGTCATGTAGTATCTAAACCCGTCATGTAGTATCTAAACCCGTCATGTAATATCTAAACCCGTCATGTAGTATCTAAACCCGTCATCTAGTATCTAAACCTGTCATCTAGTATCTAAACCCGTCATGTAGTATCTAAACCCGTCATGTAGTATCTAAACCCGTCATGTAGTATCTAAACCCGTCATGTAGTATCTAAACCCGTCATCTAGTATCTAAAACCGTCATGTAGTGTCTAAACATATCATGTAGTATCTAAACATATAATCTAGTATCTAAACCCGTCAACTAGAATCTAACCCCGTCATGTAGTATCTAAACCCGTCATGTAGTATCTAAACCCGTCATGTAGTATCTAAACCCATCATGTAGTATCTAAACCCGTCATGTAGTATCTAAACCCGTCAAGTAGTATCTAAACATATCATGTAGTATCTAAACATATAATCTAGTATCTAAACCCGTCATCTAGTATCTAAATCCGTCATGTAGTATCTAAACCCGTCATGTAGTATCTAAACCCGTCATGTAGTATCTAAACCCGTCATGTAGTATCTAAACCCGTCATGTAGTATCTAAACCCGTCATCTAGTATCTAAACCTGTCATCTAGTATCTAAACCCGTCATCTAGTATCTAAACCCGTCATCTAGTATCTAAACCCGTCATGTAGTATCTAAACCCGTCATGTAGTATCTAAACGCGTCATCTAGTATCTAAACCCATCATGTAGTATCTAAACATATAATCTAGTATCTAAACCCGTCATGTAGTATCTAAACCCGTCATGTAGTATCTAAACCCGTCATGTAGTATCTAAATCCGTCATGTAGTATCTAAACCCGTCATGTAGTATCTAAACCCGTCATGTAGTATCTAAACCCGTCATGTAGTATCTAAACCCGTCATGTAGTATCTAAACCCGTCATGTAGTATCTAAACCCGTCATGTAGTTTCTAAACCCGTCATCTAGTATCTAAACCTGTCATCTAGTATCTAAACCCGTCATGTAGTATCTAAACCCGTCATGTAGTATCTAAAGCCGTCATGTAGTATCTAAATCCGTCATGTAGTATCTAAACATATCATGTAGTATGTAAACATATAATCTAGTATCTAAACCCGTCATCTAGTATCTAAACCCGTCATGTAGTATCTAAACCCGTCATGTAGTATCTAAACCCGTCATGTAGTATCTAAACCCGTCATGTAGTATCTAAACATATCATGTAGTATCTAAACATATAATCTAGTATCTAAACCCGTCATGTAGTATCTAAACCCGTCATGTAGTATCTAAACCCGTCATGTAGTATCTAAACCCGTCATGTAGTATCTAAACCCGTCATGTAGTATCTAAACCCGTCATGTAGTATCTAAACCCGTCATGTAGTATCTAAACATATCATGTAGTATCTAAACATATCATGTAGTATCTAAACATATAATCTAGTATCTAAACATATAATCTAGTATCTAAACCCGTCATCTAGTATCTAAACCCGTCATGTAGTATCTAAACCCGTCATGTAGTATCTAAACCCGTCATGTAGTATCTAAACCCGTCATGTAGTATCTAAACATATCATGTAGTATCTAAACATATAATCTAGTATCTAAACCTGTCATCTAGTATCTAAACCCGTCATGTAGTATCTAAACCCGTCATGTAGTATCTAAACCCGTCATGTAGTATCTAAACCCGTCATGTAGTATCTAAACCCGTCCGTCTTCAAGAGAGCGAGAGTTGCACCCCTTCTGAAAAAACCTACACTCGATCCCTCCGATGTCAACAACTACAGACCAGTATCCCTTCTTTCTTTTCTCTCCAAAACTCTTGAACGTGCCGTCCTTGGCCAGCTCTCCTGCTATCTCTCTCAGAATGACCTTCTTGATCCAAATCAGTCAGGTTTCAAGACTAGTCATTCAACTGAGACTGCTCTTCTCTGTGTCACGGAGGCGCTCCGCACTGCTAAAGCTAACTCTCTCTCCTCTGCTCTCATCCTTCTAGACCTATCGGCTGCCTTTGATACTGTGAACCATCAGATCCTCCTCTCCACCCTCTCCGAGCTGGGCATCTCCGGCGCGGCCCACGCTTGGATTGCGTCCTACCTGACAGGTCGCTCCTACCAGGTGGCGTGGCGAGATTCTGTCTCCGCACCACGTGCTCTCACCACTGGTGTCCCCCAGGGCTCTGTTCTAGGCCCTCTCCTATTCTCGCTATAAACCAAGTCACTTGGCTCTGTCATATCCTCACATGGTCTCTCCTATCATTGCTATGCAGACGACACACAATTAATCTTCTCCTTTCCCCCCTCTGATAACCAGGTGGTGAATCGCATCTCTGCATGTCTGGCAGACATATCAGTGTGGATGACGGATCACCACCTCAAGCTGAACCTCGGCAAGACGGAGCTGCTCTTCCTCCCGGGGAAGGACTGCCCGTTCCATGATCTCGCCATCACGGTTGACAACTCCATTGTGTCCTCCTCCCAGAGTGCTAAGAACCTTGGCGTGATCCTGGACAACACCCTGTCGTTCTCAACTAACATCAAGGCGGTGACCCGTTCCTGTAGGTTCATGCTCTACAACATTCGCAGAGTACGACCCTGCCTCACGCAGGAAGCGGCGCAGGTCCTAATCCAGGCACTTGTCATCTCCCGTCTGGATTACTGCAACTCGCTGTTGGCTGGGCTCTCTGCCTGTGCCATTAAACCCCTACAACTCATCCAGAACGCCGCAGCCCGTCTGGTGTTCAACTTTCCCAAGTTCTCTCACGTCACCCCGCTCCTCCGCTCTCTCCACTGGCTTCCAGTTGAAGCTCGCATCCGCTACAAGACCATGGTGCTTGCCTATGGAGCTGTGAGGGGAATGGCACCTCCGTACCTTCAGGCTCTGATCAGGCCCTACACCCAAACAAGGGCACTGCGTTCATCCACCTCTGGCCTGCTCGCCTCCCTACCTCTGAGGAAGTACAGTTCCCGCTCAGCCCAGTCAAAACTGTTCGCTGCTCTGGCACCCCAATGGTGGAACAAACTCCCTCACGACGCCAGGTCAGCGGAGTCAATCACCACCTTCCGGAGACACCTGAAACCCCACCTCTTTAAGGAATACCTAGGATAGGATAAAGTAATCCTTCTAACCCCCCCCTTAAAAGAGTTAGATGCACTATTGTAAAGTGGTTGTTCCACTGGATATCATAAGGTGAATGCACCAATTTGTAAGTCGCTCTGGAAAAGAGCGTCTGCTAAATGACTTAAATGTAAATGTAAATGTCATGTAGTTTCTAAACCCGTCATCTAGTATCTAAACCCGTCATGTAGTATCTAAACATATCATGTAGTATCTAAACATATAATCTAGTATCTAAACATATAATCTAGTATCTAAACCCGTCATCTAGTATCTAAACCCGTCATGTAGTATCTAAACCCGTCATGTAGTATCTAAACCTGTCATCTAGTATCTAAACCCGTCATCTAGTATCTAAACCTGTCATGTAGTATCTAAACCCGTCATCTAGTATCTAAACCCGTCATCTAGTATCTAAACCCGTCATGTAGTATCTAAACCCGTCATGTAGTATCTAAACCCGTCATGTAGTATCTAAACCCGTCATGTAGTATCTAAACCCGTCATCTAGTATCTAAACCCGTCATGTAGTATCTAAACCCGTCATGTAGTATCTAAACCCGTCATCTAGTATCTAAACCCGTCATGTAGTATCTAAACATATCATGTAGTATCTAAACATATAATCTAGTATCTAAACCCGTCATCTAGTATCTAAACCCGTCATGTAGTATCTAAACCCGTCATGTAATATCTAAACCCGTCATGTAGTATCTAAACCCGTCATCTAGTATCTAAACCTGTCATCTAGTATCTAAACCCGTCATGTAGTATCTAAACCCGTCATGTAGTATCTAAACCCGTCATGTAGTATCTAAACCGGTCATGTAGTATCTAAACCCGTCATCTAGTATCTAAAACCGTCATGTAGTATCTAAACATATCATGTAGTATCTAAACATATAATCTAGTATCTAAACCCGTCAACTAGTATCTAACCCCGTCATGTAGTATCTAAACCCGTCATGTAGTATCTAAACCCGTCATGTAGTATCTAAACCCGTCATGTAGTATCTAAACCCGTCATGTAATATCTAAACCCGTCATGTAGTATCTAAACCCGTCATCTAGTATCTAAACCTGTCATCTAGTATCTAAACCCGTCATGTAGTATCTAAACCCGTCATGTAGTATCTAAACCCGTCATGTAGTATCTAAACCCGTCATGTAGTATCTAAACCCGTCATCTAGTATCTAAAACCGTCATGTAGTATCTAAACATATCATGTAGTATCTAAACATATAATCTAGTATCTAAACCCGTCAACTAGAATCTAACCCCGTCATGTAGTATCTAAACCCGTCATGTAGTATCTAAACCCGTCATGTAGTATCTAAACCCATCATGTAGTATCTAAACCCGTCATGTAGTATCTAAACCCGTCAAGTAGTATCTAAACATATCATGTAGTATCTAAACATATAATCTAGTATCTAAACCCGTCATCTAGTATCTAAATCCGTCATGTAGTATCTAAACCCGTCATGTAGTATCTAAACCCGTCATGTAGTATCTAAACCCGTCATGTAGTATCTAAACCCGTCATGTAGTATCTAAACCCGTCATCTAGTATCTAAACCTGTCATCTAGTATCTAAACCCGTCATCTAGTATCTAAACCCGTCATCTAGTATCTAAACCCGTCATGTAGTATCTAAACCCGTCATGTAGTATCTAAACGCGTCATCTAGTATCTAAACCCATCATGTAGTATCTAAACATATAATCTAGTATCTAAACCCGTCATGTAGTATCTAAACCCGTCATGTAGTATCTAAACCCGTCATGTAGTATCTAAATCCGTCATGTAGTATCTAAACCCGTCATGTAGTATCTAAACCCGTCATGTAGTATCTAAACCCGTCATGTAGTATCTAAACCCGTCATGTAGTATCTAAACCCGTCATGTAGTATCTAAACCCGTCATGTAGTTTCTAAACCCGTCATCTAGTATCTAAACCTGTCATCTAGTATCTAAACCCGTCATGTAGTATCTAAACCCGTCATGTAGTATCTAAAGCCGTCATGTAGTATCTAAATCCGTCATGTAGTATCTAAACATATCATGTAGTATGTAAACATATAATCTAGTATCTAAACCCGTCATCTAGTATCTAAACCCGTCATGTAGTATCTAAACCCGTCATGTAGTATCTAAACCCGTCATGTAGTATCTAAACCCGTCATGTAGTATCTAAACATATCATGTAGTATCTAAACATATAATCTAGTATCTAAACCCGTCATGTAGTATCTAAACCCGTCATGTAGTATCTAAACCCGTCATGTAGTATCTAAACCCGTCATGTAGTATCTAAACCCGTCATGTAGTATCTAAACCCGTCATGTAGTATCTAAACCCGTCATGTAGTATCTAAACATATCATGTAGTATCTAAACATATCATGTAGTATCTAAACATATAATCTAGTATCTAAACATATAATCTAGTATCTAAACCCGTCATCTAGTATCTAAACCCGTCATGTAGTATCTAAACCCGTCATGTAGTATCTAAACACGTCATGTAGTATCTAAACCCGTCATGTAGTATCTAAACCCGTCATGTAGTATCTAAACCCGTCATGTAGTATCTAAACCCGTCATGTAGTATCTAAACCCGTCATGTAGTTTCTAAACCAGTCATCTAGTATCTAAACCCGTCATGTAGTATCTAAACATATCATGTAGTATCTAAACATATAATCTAGTATCTAAACCCGTCATCTAGTATCTAAACCCGTCATGTAGTATCTAAACCCGTCATGTAGTATCTAAACCCGTCATGTAGTATCTAAACCCGTCATGTAGTATCTAAACCCGTCATCTAGTATCTAAACCCGTCATGTAGTATCTAAACATATCATGTAGTATCTAAACATATAATCTAGTATCTAAACCCGTCATCTAGTATCTAAACCCGTCATGTAGTATCTAAACCCGTCATGTAATATCTAAACCCGTCATGTAGTATCTAAACCCGTCATCTAGTATCTAAACCTGTCATCTAGTATCTAAACCCGTCATGTAGTATCTAAACCCGTCATGTAGTATCTAAACCCGTCATGTAGTATCTAAACCCGTCATGTAGTATCTAAACCCGTCATCTAGTATCTAAAACCGTCATGTAGTATCTAAACATATCATGTAGTATCTAAACATATAATCTAGTATCTAAACCCGTCAACTAGTATCTAACCCCGTCATGTAGTATCTAAACCCGTCATGTAGTATCTAAACCCGTCATGTAGTATCTAAACCCATCATGTAGTATCTAAACCCATCATGTAGTATCTAAACCCGTCATGTAGTATCTAAACCCGTCATGTAGTATCTAAACCCGTCATGTAGTATCTAAACATATCATGTAGTATCTAAACATATAATCTAGTATCTAAACCCGTCATCTAGTATCTAAACCCGTCATGTAGTATCTAAACCTGTTATGTAGTATCTAAACCCGTCATGTAGTATCTAAACCCGTCATGTAGTATCTAAACCCGTCATGTAGTATCTAAACCTGTCATCTAGTATCTAAACCCGTCATCTAGTATCTAAACCTGTCATCTAGTATCTAAACCCGTCATCTAGTATCTAAACCCGTCATGTAGTATCTAAACCTGTCATGTAGTATCTAAACCCGTCATGTAGTATCTAAACCCGTCATGTAGTATCTAAACCCGTCATATAGTATCTAAACCCGTCATGTAGTATCTAAACCCGTCATGTAGTATCTAAACCCGTCATGTAGTATCTAAACCCGTCATGTATTATCTAAACCCGTCATGTAGTATCTAAACACGTCATGTAGTATCTAAACCCGTCATGTAGTATCTAAACCCGTCATTTAGTATCTAAACCTGTCATCTAGTATCTAAACCCTTCATGTAGTATCTAAACCCGTCATGTAGTATCTAAACCCGTCATGTAGTATCTAAACATATCATGTAGTATCTAAACATATAATCTAGTATCTAAACCCGTCATGTAGTATCTAAACCCGTCATGTAGTATCTAAACCCGTCATGTAGTATCTAAACCCGTCATGTAGTATCTAAACCCGTCATGTAGTATCTAAACCCGTCATGTAGTATCTAAACCCGTCATGTAGTATCTAAACATATCATGTAGTATCTAAACATATCATGTAGTATCTAAACATATAATCTAGTATCTAAACATATAATCTAGTATCTAAACCCGTCATCTAGTATCTAAACCCGTCATGTAGTATCTAAACCCGTCATGTAGTATCTAAAAACGTCATGTAGTATCTAAACCCGTCATGTAGTATCTAAACCCGTCATGTAGTATCTAAACCCGTCATGTAGTATCTAAACCCGTCATGTAGTATCTAAACCCGTCATGTAGTTTCTAAACCAGTCATCTAGTATCTAAACCCGTCATGTAGTATCTAAACATATCATGTAGTATCTAAACATATAATCTAGTATCTAAACCCGTCATCTAGTATCTAAACCCGTCATGTAGTATCTAAACCCGTCATGTAGTATCTAAACCCGTCATGTAGTATCTAAACCCGTCATGTAGTATCTAAACCCGTCATCTAGTATCTAAACCCGTCATGTAGTATCTAAACATATCATGTAGTATCTAAACATATAATCTAGTATCTAAACCCGTCATCTAGTATCTAAACCCGTCATGTAGTATCTAAACCCGTCATGTAATATCTAAACCCGTCATGTAGTATCTAAACCCGTCATCTAGTATCTAAACCTGTCATCTAGTATCTAAACCCGTCATGTAGTATCTAAACCCGTCATGTAGTATCTAAACCCGTCATGTAGTATCTAAACCCGTCATGTAGTATCTAAACCCGTCATCTAGTATCTAAAACCGTCATGTAGTATCTAAACATATCATGTAGTATCTAAACATATAATCTAGTATCTAAACCCGTCAACTAGTATCTAACCCCGTCATGTAGTATCTAAACCCGTCATGTAGTATCTAAACCCGTCATGTAGTATCTAAACCCATCATGTAGTATCTAAACCCATCATGTAGTATCTAAACCCGTCATGTAGTATCTAAACCCGTCATGTAGTATCTAAACCCGTCATGTAGTATCTAAACATATCATGTAGTATCTAAACATATAATCTAGTATCTAAACCCGTCATCTAGTATCTAAACCCGTCATGTAGTATCTAAACCTGTTATGTAGTATCTAAACCCGTCATGTAGTATCTAAACCCGTCATGTAGTATCTAAACCCGTCATGTAGTATCTAAACCTGTCATCTAGTATCTAAACCCGTCATCTAGTATCTAAACCTGTCATCTAGTATCTAAACCCGTCATCTAGTATCTAAACCCGTCATGTAGTATCTAAACCTGTCATGTAGTATCTAAACCCGTCATGTAGTATCTAAACCCGTCATGTAGTATCTAAACCCGTCATATAGTATCTAAACCCGTCATGTAGTATCTAAACCCGTCATGTAGTATCTAAACCCGTCATGTAGTATCTAAACCCGTCATGTATTATCTAAACCCGTCATGTAGTATCTAAACACGTCATGTAGTATCTAAACCCGTCATGTAGTATCTAAACCCGTCATTTAGTATCTAAACCTGTCATCTAGTATCTAAACCCTTCATGTAGTATCTAAACCCGTCATGTAGTATCTAAACCCGTCATGTAGTATCTAAACATATCATGTAGTATCTAAACATATAATCTAGTATCTAAACCCGTCATGTAGTATCTAAACCCGTCATGTAGTATCTAAACCCGTCATGTAGTATCTAAACCCGTCATGTAGTATCTAAACCCGTCATGTAGTATCTAAACCCGTCATGTAGTATCTAAACCCGTCATGTAGTATCTAAACCTGTCATGTAGTATCTAAACCTATCATGTAGTATCTAAACATATAATCTAGTATCTAAACATATAATCTAGTATCTAAACCCGTCATCTAGTATCTAAACCCGTCATGTAGTATCTAAACCCGTCATGTAGTATCTAAAACCGTCATGTAGTATCTAAACCCGTCATGTAGTATCTAAACCCGTCATGTAGTATCTAAACCCGTCATGTAGTATCTAAACCCGTCATGTAGTATCTAAACCCGTCATGTAGTTTCTAAACCAGTCATCTAGTATCTAAACCCGTCATGTAGTATCTAAACATATCATGTAGTATCTAAACATATAATCTAGTATCTAAACCCGTCATCTAGTATCTAAACCCGTCATGTAGTATCTAAACCCGTCATGTAGTATCTAAACCCGTCATGTAGTATCTAAACCCGTCATGTAGTATCTAAACCCGTCATCTAGTATCTAAACCCGTCATGTAGTATCTAAACATATCATGTAGTATCTAAACATATAATCTAGTATCTAAACCCGTCATCTAGTATCTAAACCCGTCATGTAGTATCTAAACCCGTCATGTAGTATCTAAACCCGTCATGTAGTATCTAAACCCGTCATCTAGTATCTAAACCTGTCATCTAGTATCTAAACCCGTCATGTAGTATCTAAACCCGTCATGTAGTATCTAAACCCGTCATGTAGTATCTAAACCCGTCATGTAGTATCTAAACCCGTCATCTAGTATCTAAAACCGTCATGTAGTATCTAAACCTGTCATGTAGTATCTAAACCTGTCATCTAGTATCTAAACCCGTCATCTAGTATCTAACCCCGTCATGTAGTATCTAAACCCGTCATGTAGTATCTAAACCCGTCATGTAGTATCTAAACCCGTCATGTAGTATCTAAACCCGTCATGTAGTATCTAAACCCGTCATGTAGTATCTAAACCCGTCATGTAGTATCTAAACCCGTCATGTAGTATCTAAACATATCATGTAGTATCTAAACATATAATCTAGTATCTAAACCCGTCATCTAGTATCTAAACCCGTCATGTAGTATCTAAACCTGTCATGTAGTATCTAAACCCGTCATGTAGTATCTAAACCCGTCATGTAGTATCTAAACCCGTCATGTAGTATCTAAACCTGTCATCTAGTATCTAAACCCGTCATCTAGTATCTAAACCTGTCATCTAGTATCTAAACCCGTCATCTAGTATCTAAACCCGTCATGTAGTATCTAAACCTGTCATGTAGTATCTAAACCCGTCATGTAGTATCTAAACCCGTCATGTAGTATCTAAACCCGTCATATAGTATCTAAACCCGTCATGTAGTATCTAAACCCGTCATGTAGTATCTAAACCCGTCATGTAGTATCTAAACCCGTCATGTAGTATCTAAACCCGTCATGTAGTATCTAAACCCGTCATGTAGTATCTAAACCCGTCATGTAGTATCTAAACCCGTCATCTAGTATCTAAACCTGTCATCTAGTATCTAAACCCTTCATCTAGTATCTAAACCTGTCATGTAGTATCTAAACCTGTCATGTAGTATCTAAACCCGTCATGTAGTATCTAAACATATCATGTAGTATCTAAACATATAATCTAGTATCTAAACCCGTCATGTAGTATCTAAACCCGTCATGTAGTATCTAAACCCGTCATGTAGTATCTAAACCCGTCATGTAGTATCTAAACCCGTCATGTAGTATCTAAACCCGTCATGTAGTATCTAAACCCGTCATGTAGTATCTAAACCCGTCATGTAGTATCTAAACCCGTCATGTAGTATCTAAACCTGTCATGTAGTATCTAAACCCGTCATCTAGTATCTAAACCCGTCATCTAGTATCTAAACCCGTCATGTAGTATCTAAACCTGTCATGTAGTATCTAAACCCGTCATGTAGTATCTAAACCCGTCATGTAGTATCTAAACCCGTCATGTAGTATCTAAACCTGTCATCTAGTATCTAAACCCGTCATCTAGTATCTAAACCTGTCATGTAGTATCTAAACCCGTCATCTAGTATCTAAACCCGTCATCTAGTATCTAAACCTGTCATGTAGTATCTAAACCCGTCATGTAGTATCTAAACCCGTCATGTAGTATCTAAACCCGTCATATAGTATCTAAACCCGTCATGTAGTATCTAAACCCGTCATGTAGTATCTAAACCCGTCATGTAGTATCTAAACCCGTCATGTAGTATCTAAACCCGTCATGTAGTATCTAAACCCGTCATGTAGTATCTAAACCCGTCATGTAGTATCTAAACCCGTCATCTAGTATCTAAACCTGTCATGTAGTATCTAAACCTGTCATGTAGTATCTAAACCCGTCATGTAGTATCTAAACCCGTCATGTAGTATCTAAACCCGTCATGTAGTATCTAAACCTGTCATGTAGTATCTAAACCCGTCATCTAGTATCTAAACCCGTCATGTAGTATCTAAACCCGTCATGTAGTATCTAAACCCGTCATGTAGTATCTAAACCCGTCATGTAGTATCTAAACCCGTCATGTAGTATCTAAACCCGTCATCTAGTATCTAAACCCGTCATGTAGTATCTAAACCCGTCATCTAGTATCTAAACCCGTCATGTAGTATCTAAACCCGTCATGTAGTATCTAAACCCGTCATCTAGTATCTAAACCCGTCATCTAGTATCTAAACCCGTCATGTAGTATCTAAACCCGTCATGTAGTATCTAAACCCGTCATGTAGTATCTAAACCCGTCATCTAGTATCTAAACCTGTCATCTAGTATCTAAACCCGTCATGTAGTATCTAAACCCGTCATGTAGTATCTAAACCCGTCATGTAGTATCTAAACCCGTCATGTAGTATCTAAACCCGTCATCTAGTATCTAAACCCGTCATGTAGTATCTAAACCTGTCATGTAGTATCTAAACCCGTCATCTAGTATCTAAACCCGTCATCTAGTATCTAAACCCGTCATGTAGTATCTAAACCCGTCATGTAGTATCTAAACCCGTCATGTAGTATCTAAACCCGTCATGTAGTATCTAAACCCGTCATGTAGTATCTAAACCCGTCATGTAGTATCTAAACCCGTCATGTAGTATCTAAACCCGTCATGTAGTATCTAAACATATCATGTAGTATCTAAACATATAATCTAGTATCTAAACCCGTCATCTAGTATCTAAACCCGTCATGTAGTATCTAAACCCGTCATGTAGTATCTAAACCCGTCATGTAGTATCTAAACCCGTCATGTAGTATCTAAACCCGTCATGTAGTATCTAAACCTGTCATCTAGTATCTAAACCCGTCATCTAGTATCTAAACCCGTCATGTAGTATCTAAACCTGTCATGTAGTATCTAAACCCGTCATGTAGTATCTAAACCCGTCATCTAGTATCTAAACCCGTCATGTAGTATCTAAACCCGTCATGTAGTATCTAAACCCGTCATGTAGTATCTAAACCCGTCATGTAGTATCTAAACCCGTCATGTAGTATCTAAACCCGTCATGTAGTATCTAAACCCGTCATGTAGTATCTAAACCCGTCATCTAGTATCTAAACCCGTCATCTAGTATCTAAACCCGTCATCTAGTATCTAAACCTGTCATGTAGTATCTAAACCCGTCATGTAGTATCTAAACCCGTCATGTAGTATCTAAACCTATCATGTAGTATCTAAACCTGTCATCTAGTATCTAAACCCGTCATGTAGTATCTAAACCCGTCATGTAGTATCTAAACCCGTCATGTAGTATCTAAACCCGTCATGTAGTATCTAAACCCGTCATGTAGTATCTAAACCCGTCATGTAGTATCTAAACCCGTCATGTAGTATCTAAACCCGTCATGTAGTATCTAAACCCGTCATGTAGTATCTAAACCTGTCATGTAGTATCTAAACCTGTCATCTAGTATCTAAACCCGTCATCTAGTATCTAAACCCGTCATGTAGTATCTAAACCTGTCATGTAGTATCTAAACCCGTCATGTAGTATCTAAACCCGTCATGTAGTATCTAAACCCGTCATGTAGTATCTAAACCTGTCATCTAGTATCTAAACCCGTCATCTAGTATCTAAACCCGTCATCTAGTATCTAAACCCGTCATCTAGTATCTAAACCCGTCATGTAGTATCTAAACCTGTCATGTAGTATCTAAACCCGTCATGTAGTATCTAAACCCGTCATGTAGTATCTAAACCCGTCATGTAGTATCTAAACCCGTCATGTAGTATCTAAACCCGTCATGTAGTATCTAAACCCGTCATGTAGTATCTAAACCCGTCATGTAGTATCTAAACCCGTCATGTAGTATCTAAACCCGTCATGTAGTATCTAAACCCGTCATGTAGTATCTAAACCCGTCATCTAGTATCTAAACCTGTCATGTAGTATCTAAACCCGTCATGTAGTATCTAAACCCGTCATGTAGTATCTAAACCCGTCATGTAGTATCTAAACCCGTCATGTAGTATCTAAACATATCATGTAGTATCTAAACCTGTCATCTAGTATCTAAACCCGTCATGTAGTATCTAAACCCGTCATGTAGTATCTAAACCCGTCATGTAGTATCTAAACCCGTCATGTAGTATCTAAACCCGTCATGTAGTATCTAAACCCGTCATCTAGTATCTAAACCCGTCATGTAGTATCTAAACCCGTCATCTAGTATCTAAACCCGTCATGTAGTATCTAAACATATCATGTAGTATCTAAACATATAATCTAGTATCTAAACCCGTCATCTAGTATCTAAACCCGTCATGTAGTATCTAAACCCGTCATGTAGTATCTAAACCCGTCATGTAGTATCTAAACCCGTCATGTAGTATCTAAACCCGTCATGTAGTATCTAAACCCGTCATGTAGTATCTAAACCCGTCATCTAGTATCTAAACCCGTCATCTAGTATCTAAACCCGTCATGTAGTATCTAAACCCGTCATGTAGTATCTAAACCCGTCATGTAGTATCTAAACCCGTCATGTAGTATCTAAACCCGTCATGTAGTATCTAAACCCGTCATCTAGTATCTAAACCCGTCATGTAGTATCTAAACATATCATGTAGTATCTAAACATATAATCTAGTATCTAAACCCGTCATCTAGTATCTAAACCCGTCATGTAGTATCTAAACATATCATGTAGTATCTAAACATATAATCTAGTATCTAAACCCGTCATCTAGTATCTAAACCCGTCATGTAGTATCTAAACCCGTCATGTAATATCTAAACCCGTCATGTAGTATCTAAACCCGTCATCTAGTATCTAAACCTGTCATCTAGTATCTAAACCCGTCATGTAGTATATAAACCCGTCATGTAGTATCTAAACCCGTCATGTAGTATCTAAACCCGTCATGTAGTATCTAAACCCGTCATCTAGTATCTAAAACCGTCATGTAGTATCTAAACATATAATCTAGTATCTAAACCCGTCATCTAGTATCTAAACCCGTCATGTAGTATCTAAACCCGTCATGTAGTATCTAAACCCGTCATGTAGTATCTAAACCCATCATGTAGTATCTAAACCCGTCATGTAGTATCTAAACCCGTCATGTAGTATCTAAACCCGTCATGTAGTATCTAAACCCATCATGTAGTATCTAAACCCGTCATGTAGTATCTAAACCCGTCATGTAGTATCTAAACCCGTCATGTAGTATCTAAACATATCATGTAGTATCTAAACCCGTCATCTAGTATCTAAATCCGTCATCTAGTATCTAAACCCGTCATGTAGTATCTAAACCCGTCATGTAGTATCTAAACCCGTCATGTAGTATCTAAACCCGTCATGTAGTATCTAAACCCGTCATGTAGTATCTAAACCCGTCATCTAGTATCTAAACCTGTCATCTAGTATCTAAACCCGTCATCTAGTATCTAAACCTGTCATGTAGTATCTAAACCAGTCATGTAGTATCTAAACCCGTCATGTAGTATCTAAACATATCATGTAGTATCTAAACATATAATCTAGTATCTAAACCCGTCATCTAGTATCTAAACCCGTCATGTAGTATCTAAACCCGTCATGTAGTATCTAAACGCGTCATGTAGTATCTAAAACCGTCATGTAGTATCTAAACCCGTCATGTAGTATCTAAACCCGTCATGTAGTATCTAAACCCGTCATCTAGTATCTAAACCCGTCATCTAGTATCGAAACCCGTCATGTAGTATCTAAACATATCATGTAGTATCTAAACATATAATCTAGTATCTAAACCCGTCATGTAGTATCTAAACCCGTCATGTAGTATCTAAACCCGTCATGTAGTATCTAAACCCGTCATGTAGTATCTAAACCCGTCATGTAGTATCTAAACCCGTTGTGTAGTATCTAAACCCGTCATGTAGTATCTAAACCCGTCATGTAGTATCTAAACCCGTCATGTAGTATCTAAACCCGTCATGTAGTATCTAAACCCGTCGTGTAGTATCTAAACCCGTCATGTAGTTTCTAAACCCGTCATCTGGTATCTAAACCTGTCATGTAGTATCTAAACCCGTCATGTACTATCTAAACCCGTCATGTAGTATCTAAATCCGTCATGTAGTATCTAAACATATCATGTAGTATATAAACATATAATCTAGTATCTAAACCCGTCATCTAGTATCTAAACCCGTCATGTAGTTTCTAAACCCGTCATCTAGTATCTAAACCCGTCAAGTAGTATCTAAACCCGTCATCTAGTATCTAAACCTGTCATTTAGTATCTAAACCCGTCATCTAGTATCTAAACCTGTCATGCAGTATCTAAACCCGTCACGTAGTATCTAAACCCGTCATGTAGTATCTAAACATATCATGTAGTATCTAAACATATAATCTAGTATCTAAACCCGTCATCTAGTATCTAAACCCGTCATGTAGCATCTAAACCCGTCATGTAGTATCTAAACCCGTCATGTAGTATCTAAACATATCATGTAGTATCTAAACATATAATCTAGTATCTAAACCTGTCATCTAGTATGTAAACCCGTCATGTAGTATCTAAACCCGTCATCTAGTATCTAAACCTGTCATGTAGTATCTAAACCTGTCATGTAGTATCTAAACCCGTCATGTAGTATCTAAACCCGTCATGTAGTATCTAAACATATCATGTAGTATCTAAACATATAATCTAGTATCTTAACCCGTCATGTAGTATCTAAACCCGTCATGTAGTATCTAAACCCGTCATGTAGTATCTAAACCCGTCATGTAGTATCTAAACCCGTCATGTAGTATCTAAACCCGTCATGTAGTATCTAAACCCGTCATGTAGTATCTAAACCCGTCATGTAGTATCTAAACCCGTCATGTAGTATCTAAACATATCATGTAGTATCTAAACATATAATCTAGTATCTAAACCCGTCATCTAGTATCTAAACCCGTCATGTAGTATCTAAACCCGTCATGTAGTATCTAAACCCGTCATGTAGTATCTAAACATATCATGTAGTATCTAAACATATAATCTAGTATCTAAACCTGTCATCTAGTATCTAAACCCGTCATGTAGTATCTAAACCCGTCATCTAGTATCTAAACCTGTCATCTAGTATCTAAACCCGTCATCTAGTATCTAAACCTGTCATGTAGTATCTAAACCTGTCATGTAGCATCTAAACCCGTCATGTAGTATCTAAACCCGTCATGTAGTATCTAAACATATCATGTAGTATCTAAACATATAATCTAGTATCTTAACCCGTCATGTAGTATCTAAACCCGTCATGTAGTATCTAAACCCGTCATGTAGTATCTAAACCCGTCATGTAGTATCTAAACCCGTCATGTAGTATCTAAACATATCATGTAGTATCTAAACTTATAATCTAGTATCTAAACCTGTCATCTAGTATCTAAACCCGTCATGTAGTATCTAAACCCGTCATCTAGTATCTAAACCTGTCATCTAGTATCTAAACCCGTCATCTAGTATCTAAACCTGTCATGTAGTATCTAAACCTGTTATGTAGTATCTAAACCCGTCATGTAGTATCTAAACCTGTCATCTAGTATCTAAACCCGTCATCTAGTATCTAAACCTGTCATCTAGTATCTAAACCCGTCATCTAGTATCTAAACCTGTCATGTAGTATTTAAACCTGTCATGTAGTATCTAAACCCGTCATGTAGTATCTAAACCCGTCATATAGTATCTAAACCCGTCATGTAGTATCTAAACCCGTCATGTAGTATCTAAACCCGTCATGTAGTATCTAAACCCGTCATGTAGTATCTAAACCCGTCATGTAGTATCTAAACCCGTCATGTAGTATCTAAACCCGTCATCTAGTATCTAAACCTGTCATCTAGTATCTAAACCCGTCATCTAGTATCTAAACCTGTCATGTAGTATCTAAACCTGTCATGTAGTATCTAAACCTGTCATGTAGTATCTAAACCCGTCATGTAGTATCTAAACCCGTCATGTAGTATCTAAACCCGTCATGTAGTATCTAAACCCGTCATGTAGTATCTAAACATATCATGTAGTATCTAAACATATAATCTAGTATCTAAACCCATCATGTAGTATCTAAACCCGTCATGTAGTATCTAAACACGTCATGTAGTATCTAAACCCGTCATGTAGTGTCTAAACCCGTCATGTAGTTTCTAAACCCGTCATCTAGTATCTAAACCCGTCATGTAGTATCTAAACCCGTCATCTAGTATCTAAACCCGTCATGAAGTATCTAAACATATCATGTAGTATCTAAACATATAATCTAGTATCTAAACCCGTCATCTAGTATCTAAACCCGTCATGTAGTATCTAAACCCGTCATGTAGTATCTAAACCCGTCATGTAGTATCTAAACCCGTCATGTAGTATCTAAACCAGTCATCTAGTATCTAAACCTGTCATCTTGTATCTAAACCCGTCCTCTAGTATCTAAACCCGTCATGTAGTATCTAAACCCGTCATGTAGTATCTAAACCCGTCATGTAGTATCTAAACCCGTCTTCTAGTATCTAAACCCGTCATGTAGTATCTAAACCCGTCATGTAGTATCTAAACCCGTCATCTAGTATCTAAAACTGTCATCTAGTATCTAAACCCGTCATCTAGTATCTAAACCCGTCATGTAGTATCTAAACACGTCATGTAGTATCTAAACCCGTCATGTAGTATCTAAACCCGTCATGTAGTTTCTAAACCCGTCATCTAGTATCTAAACCCGTCATGTAGTATCTAAACCCGTCATCTAGTATCTAAACCCATCATGTAGTATCTAAACATATCATGTAGTATCTAAACATATAATCTAGTATCTAAACCCGTCATCTAGTATCTAAACCCGTCATGTAGTATCTAAACCCGTCATGTAGTATCTAAACCCGTCATCTAGTATCTAAACCTGTCATCTAGTATCTAAACCCGTCATGTAGTATCTAAACCCGTCATGTAGTATCTAAACCCGTCATGTAGTATCTAAACCCGTCATGTAGTATCTAAACCCGTCATGTAGTATCTAAACCCGTCATCTAGTATCTAAACCCATCATGTAGTATCTAATCATATCATGTAGTATCTAAACATATAATCTAGTATCTAAACCCGTCATCTAGTATCTAAACCCGTCATGTAGT